>NW_028190452.1:0-105012 GCF_048542155.1 Nylanderia fulva
AATTTGTTAATAGTTTTTTAAAATATTTTTTTTTGTGAACGTTACGCGTGTGTCGAGTGTTGTGGTTATTTCTCGGTCTCCTTCGACACGTCCTATCCATTTTCCGTCGCGCACATTTTTTGGTCCTTCGACCCGGTTTCCTCCGGACACCCCCTGTGAATCCGGTGCACGGAAGCGATTGTGATTGAGTGTCGGTGACCTTTGCTTCTGGAACAGAGAAACATTGTTAAAAATTTGACAGACACGAGGCGATCATTGCCACCGCCACGGTGCTGTACGGCAAGATCTCCGCGGGGTTCGAGAACCTGCGGAAGCTCGGCGAGGCCAATATGACCCTGGGCGCGGTGGAGGCCCGGCTTCAAAATCTCGAGAAGCTATGGGATAAATTCGACGTTTCTTAATGGATACGGTAGCCGATCGGGTTGACGAAATAAAGCATGAGGGTCTACGCTAAACAGGAATCCGTCCTAGGCGAGGAAGCTTACTGCTAAAAAGGACCTCATGCTCGATTGAAGAGCGCTCTCCAGCGCAGTACAGGCAGCAGCTTACCGCGGCCGCGACAATAGTCCCGCTCCTTCGGACAGCGCTGCCAAAAATCCAAACCGCCTACCTTCGCGGGAAATACGAGGATTGGCCTTCATTCCGGGATCTGTTCCAATCCCTCATGGGGCCCGGAATCAGGCAGCAAACCTGTGGAGAAGTTACACTACTTTAAAAACTTTGTGTGAAGGGTGACGCCGATCTGCTGATTCGTAACCTCAGCACACAGAAGACAAAATATGAAAATCGCCCGGAAAACTCTAAGCGATTATTACGAGAACAAAAGATTGCTGATCGTAATTATTGAATAATTTCTTAGCGTTGACCAAGATGAAAAGCGAATCCCCCCGGAATTGAGGAGGCTTTTCCATGGGGTAAAAACAACTGTCAGGGTCCCTGAAGAGCATAGACCGACCGATAGACGCACGGAGGATCTTTCGTCCACCTCGTCGGAGAGCTCCTCGACAGCCCCTCTAGGCGAGAATGGGAGAGTGATATAAGTCACACCAGAGTCCGCAAGCTACGCCTCGCTGAGGCCTTCATAGAACGTCGGCTCATTTCGTTTGGGGGGCGCTTGTTTCCGGCGACAAAAGGTTTTATTGTTGTCTTTATTTGTTTAGCTTCCCGAGCAGTCCACCTCGACGCGGCCTCGGACTACACCGCTGACGCCTTCCTTGCCGCCTTGCGTCGGTTCGTCGCCAGGCGAGGAGTCTGCCACTCGCTATATAGCGACTGCGGCACCAACTTCGTGGGTGCCGATAAGCAGCTTAGGCAACTATTTTCCGCCGCCAGTGCCGACGGACATCGCATCGCAACCTTCGCCGCCCAGGAAAGAATCCGGTGGCGGTTCAACCCGCCAGCTGCACCTAACTTCGGCGGTTTATGGGAAGCTGCCGTGAAAGCGATGAAGCACCACCTTCGGCGAGTCATCGGTGACGCCACCCTCACCTACGAGGAGATGACTACTCTCCTAGCCCAAATTGAGGCCTGCCTCAATTCCAGACCGCTGCAGCCGTTGTCTGACGATCCGGAGGATGTAGCCGCACTCACACCTGGTCACTTCCTGGTCGGCTCCGCTCTCTCGGCGATCCCCGAACCGTCGCTCGAACGAGAGCCGTCGGCACGTCTCTCACGGTGGCAGCTCCTGCAAAACATGAAGGACCATTTCTGGTCTCGGTGGGTCAGCGAATACTTACACACGCTGGCCCATCGGCCGAAATGGTCCCGAATTAATCAGGAGGCTCGCGTCGGTCGAATCTGCCTCGTGCGAAACGAAATAACACCACCAACACGGTGGCCGCTTGCGCGCATTACACGACTGCATCCAGGTTCCGACGGTAACGTTCGCGTAGTCGACGTCCGCACCTCGACCACAAATTTGACGCGTCCCGTGAACAAGTTAGTCTTTCTGACCGACGGCTCCGAAGACTCACTCGAATCGCAATCACGCGTCGTCCGCGTTTAAAAAATTTACACTTTTCTCTATTCCATATTCACATTCATTTATTTTTTTTCACTAAATTTTCATTATTCTCCTCACAATTGTACTTCACACTCACAGTCACTTGCACATCGCCAGCATACGGTCTACGCAAAGCTTAACCTATACGCGTCTATACTGACTCCCAGTATAAACAGCTGATCGATTCAGCATTCCGTTCTCTAAATCAATCGGAGCACGTGCGCTCTACGTGTCCGACACGCACGAGCGCGTGAATAGGCTCGTGCCCCACTCTCGCGCTGAGAACACGATTGCAGGTATATTACTGCAAGGCGGGCGAAATGTTCGAGATTCGAACGGTAATAACCCGCGGACAAAAAAGCGTTAAAATATTCATGCATCTCGATCATGCCTCATGCAGCATGCATATAATTTATTAATTAATATCGTGGTCTAACATGCGTATTTTAAATTATATTTAAATTAGCGCTCGGCCGCGAGAGTATACGGATACTCCGCGCCTTCGAAAATAAGCGCTTAAAACAGTCTAAATTGTAAACACCGCTGTCGCGCGAGAGGAGAGAAAAACAAGTAAATAATTACAGTAAACGTTCCTTCGCCCTTAATATCACAATAGAACGACAGCAAATGTACTCGAATATTCTAGAATTACAAGGCGTATATAAGCCTCCTCTCTCGCGACCGCGGCGCTTTTACCGATTGCTCATCGCGAATAAAGTGTGTTCATACGATAAAGATTGCTTGTCTTTGTCTAATTCATTACCGTTGCTTGCGGACACTTAGTAATTTAAGACTCGGCTAATTCTCTCGGTAAATTCGGTGCGGTATATTAATTGTAATTTTTGTTAATAGTTTATATAAATATATTTTTTTTGTGAACGTTACGCGTGTGTCGAGTGTTGTGTCTATTTCTCGGTCTCGCTTCCGACCACGTCCTATCCATCTTTCCGTCGCGCACAAGCAGTTTCCTGGACGTTGGATGGGTCGGTATGGCCCGATACGTTGGCCCGCAAGATCCCCGGACCTTAATTCTCTTGATTTCTTTTTATGGGGATACTGTAAGGAATCAATATACAAAACGCTTCCCGAGAACGTCGACGACTTAGAAACCAGATTGCGATATGTAATTTGGAATATCGAAGAGGAAGTAATGGAGAACGTCCAATTAAATTTATTTAAACGCATGCGAGCTTGCATAAGGATGGATGGTGGTCATTTTGAGCACCTATTATAAATTAATCCGCTCTTTTCAGAGCGACCAAAGTCAATCCGCTCTTTTCAGAGCGACCAAAGTCAATCCGCTCTGAAAAGAGCGACCAATACATTTATACATGGAACATCTTGTTCGCAAAACATAATCATTTTTCTCACGTCTCGCTTAAAAAGAAAGGGCAAAACGGGCGGATAATGTTAAGTCATTAAAAAAAATGTATTATAACGTAAAAAATTATAATACGTTATAATATGCCTTTTTTAATAACATAATTATTATACGTTTTAATACATGTCTCGCGTCAATCACATGTTCGGCAACGCCGCGTGATTGTTATCGTCTAGACGTGTCGCGAAGCGTCGCGACGCGTTGCGTCATCCGTCGCCGCAGTCTGTTGTCGTGTCCTTGCCGTGTAAACAATTGTCGTCCGCATCGAGTAACGTGTGCCTTTTTACAAGTAATTTTTAATAATTAATCGGTACACTGAGAGAATTTTCTCTTAAAATTTACCCTAAAAGTTATGGTAATTGTGAGACAATACGGTATGAAAAGAATTTTATTAAAATTTCTCTGATTAATATTTATCACATTAAAAATAATATCTATCACAATAAAATATGAAATATGTGTGATTAATTTTACTAAACTGTATAGTAAAATTAATCAAACATATTTTATATTTTCTTGTGATACATATTATTATTTTTAATATAATAAATAGTAGAGAAATTCTAATAAAATTCTTTCCACATTGTTGAAGATTCGTTCTTCGGATCGAATCCTCGAGGACGATCGAATTTTCTAGAATGTTTTTTTGTTAAATTCCTTAGTGTTTACGCCAAGGAAACACGTGAAACCAACGTGTACACTCGCCGCTAATTGGCGTGTGTACATCGCCTGATTTTCTGATGGTCCAATCGAGGACCCCGATCGGCTGCCGCCCTACGCGAGCTCCGAAATTCGCGCAGCCCTCGAGTCAGTCCTCGAGAGAGCGAGCGCCGAGAAACATAAGTCTCGGTACGCGACGAACTTGTAGAAAGTGAATAAACTAATTTATAAGAGTTTTAACAAGGCTCTGTAATATAAATATAAATTTAACGTATAAGACGGGCAACAAGAGCCAAATCGCGGATGACAATGCGTTATCCTAACGAAACTAAATAATTTTCCGTTAGAATTAAATACCGGTGCACAAGGCACCAAATTTTACTTGGACACGGCCAAGATTTTAAAATATAAAATAATCTCATATTTGAGATTTAATTTCAATACCCCCTTTAACTCCCCTACGGAAAATAACTGGCTTAAAAAATGCGTTTGTTTACCAACATTAATATATATAACAGAGAAAAGTATAGAATCGAAAGGATCTGAATAGCTCAGCTGGAAGAGCAGTCGCCCGGCAAGCGAAAGGTCTCGGGTTCGATTCCCGATTCAGCGATTTTCGGATCTATATTTTTCTCTTGCATTCATTTATATATTTTCCGAAGGGGGGTTAAAGGGGGTATTGAAATTAAATCTCAAATATGAGATTATTTCATATTTAAAATCTTGGCCGTGTCCAAGTAAAATGTGGTGCCTTGTGCACCGGTATTTAATTCTAACGGAAAATTATTTAGTTTCGTTAGGATAACGCATTGTCATCCGCGATTTGGCTCTTGTTGCCCGTCTTATACGTTAAATTTATATTTATATTACAGAGCCTTGTTAAAACTCTTATATTTGATACACGCTGGCTTAAAAAATGCGTTTGTTTACCAACATTAATATATATAACAGAGAAAAGTATAGAATCGAAAGGATCTGAATAGCTCAGCTGGAAGAGCAGTCGCCCGGCAAGCGAAAGGTCTCGGGTTCGATTCCCGATTCAGCGATTTTCGGATCTATATTTTTCTCTTGCATTCATTTATTTATTTTCCGTAGGGGGGTTAAAGGGGGTATTGAAATTAAATCTCAAATATGAGATTATTTCATATTTAAAATCTTGGCCGTGTCCAAGTAAAATTTGGTGCCTTGTGCACCGGTATTTAATTCTAACGGAAAATTATTTAGTTTCGTTAGGATAACGCATTGTCATCCGCGATTTGGCTCTTGTTGCCCGTCTTATACGTTAAAAATCTACTATGTTAGGCAATATTCTCCTCTTCGGCGTGGTTTTCGAGCCAGGTATCGCATTTATGACTTTGTTATTCGACCCATCGCATTGTCGGTAGAATTTCGAAACATGTATAATTGTATTTGCGTGCTCGAACAGCCGAAAGAGGCGAATATTTGCTAAGGCTCAGTGCCTATTGAAAATTGAGAGCGTCTTTATAATTTAGAAATATTTACTCGAAAATTGTAAAAGGTTTTTTCACCTTCTGATTACTTGCCCTCGTTATTCGATCGCAAGGAATTATTGCATTGATCTCTTGTTTGATTTCTTGGTTGATTGAAAATTGATTTATTGTCTTCATCGTACGTTGAAGACTACCGTTGGCTATATTTCGCATATTCGCATACGTTCAAATGCGAGGCGGGCGGTATGTTTAAAATTGTCACGTATTTTCGGAGCGACGAAGCAAGGTTAATCGTAGAAATTGAAAATATTCGACGCCGAGATGTTATTCCGGTTGTTTTCGATTCCGCGAGCGAGGAATCTACAAAAACTCGCCTTTGTCTTGCGTTTCGGAGCGTGATGGGGCAATCGTCCGCGAATAGGATTTCAGCACGTGTGCCACGCGTCGATCGGATGAGCCTTAGCTGCCGAATTCCGCGAGGATCAAAAATGAGTCTACTCGAGGAGTCTGAACTGAAGAGACGTCTCCGTGTATATCAGCGAAAAGAGCATCGCGCGAATTTATTTCGTTCTAGAGCGAACTTCCGCGTTTTAATCTTGTCTGCGAGAGTTTTGAATAAAACTGCTTTGCCTCAAAAGTGAATTTCTCCACATTTACAATTTTCTCCGCATCCAGTCTCCTTCGTATCTACGAGCCGACTTATAAATAAATAAATTTGCCTCTGCGCGGAAAATTAAAACAAATCGAAGGTTCTCGCACAACTTGTGAACTGCAGGACACATGAACATCGACATTTCGAACGCACATTGCGGTCCACGGATACAATTCCCGGACCACGCCTGGCTGAGAGTCGTTTTAGTACCCCTAAACTACTTGCGCCCGAAAAGCGCGCACGGCCACGACGCGGGCGACCAGAGAATGGCGCGCGCGTCGCCTGTGCCCTGTGCAACGCTTACAATGGGCGTACGAGCGATCGTTGGACGTTCGCCCGAGGTGTCTGTGCCGCGCCGACCAGCCGCGGCGCAAATCCTTGCGTCGTCTGAAATGACACACCGAAATAATAATGAGAAAGAGAAGCGCACAAGCGTGTAAAACGTTGGCGAACGCGCGCCCAGGGAATGCTGCGCGAATTAAGAGGGGGAGCGTGTTTGTGTATCCAAGTCGTGTGTGTACGCGAGAGCCGAGGAGAAATGGGATGAGAGTAAGAGCGCGCGCGAAGGGAGCAACAAACGGCCAAAAAAAGGGTCAGGGCGGTGAATGGCACCGCTTTCCCTAGAGCGGCGCGTGCGTCGTTGTCTCCCGAAAGTAGGTAGCGCATGTCTCACCGTCTCTCCTCTCCGTACATCACACAGACTGACCGACTGCTCTCGCACTCTGTGCCGCGTCTCTTGGTGCGATAGCGCTCGCGCGCCTTATGCCGAGGCGCCCTTGCCCGCACACATAACGGTATTACGGAGAAATATACGGCGCGTCGTCGTCCGGCGGAGAGAGCATTCGTAATCCTTTACCTCTTTACGGAGAAGGGTTTTGAATCGCGAGCCGACCGCGTGTCCGAGTCCACGAAATTTTCGTAAAGCAAAAAAAAAGGACCGGCGCGCCGCGTCGTGTACTCGTCGAATCGATTCCGCCCGAATTTCGTATATAAAAGAGAAAGGAGAGCCGAGAATTTCGAACCCCGCGATATATCGTCTCCATTACCACCAACGAGTGTGTGTGCGGTTAGCGCCCCGGCGATTTGCCTTCTCGCGTATTTCGTGTGCTGCCGCTGCTGCTCTCTCGTCGACGCTCTCTCTCTCTCCCTCTTATATATTATAGAAGAGAGACGACGATGAGCGACGCGGAGGAGGCAAACGGCTACGAAAACTCACTATGCGACGACCTCAGAGCAGGCGAGATTACCCGCTGAATTTAAGCATATTATTAAGCGGAGGAAAAGAAACTGACCAGGATTTCCTTAGTAGCGGCGAGCGAACAGGAAAGAGCCCAGCACCGAATCCCGCGGTTCCGCCGCAGGGAAATGTGGTGTTCGAAAGGATCCGCTTATCCCGAGGTGCCGCGTCGCGTCCAAGTCCATCTTGAATGGGGCCACTTACCCGTAGAGGGTGCCAGGCCCGTAGCGACCGGTGCGCGCCTCGGGAGAATCTCTCCTTAGAATCGGGTTGCTTGAGAGTGCAGCTCTAAGTGGGTGGTAAACTCCATCTAAGGCTAAATACGACCACGAGACCGATAGCGAACAAGTACCGTGAGGGAAAGTTGAAAAGAACTTTGAAAAGAGAGTTCAAGAGTACGTGAAACCGTTCAGGGGTAAACCTAAGAAACCCAAAAGATCGAACGGGGAAATTCATCGTCAGCGGCGCTGGCTTCGCGTCGGTCGGCGATGTCCCGCGGAGTCCGTGCAAATCGATCGTCGGAACTGGGTATAGGGGCGAAAGACTAATTGAACCATCTAGTAGCTGGTTTCCTCCGAAGTTTCCCTTAGGTTAGCTGGCACTCGGCCGTTCCGCACGGAATGCGCGCGAGTCTCATCTGGTAAAGCGAATGATTAGAGGCCTTGGGGCCAAAACGACCTCAACCTATTCTCAAACTTTAAATGGGTGAGATCTCTGGCTTTCTTGAATTATGAAGCCACGAGCATCTTCGAATCAGAGTGCCAAGTGGGCCATTTTTGGTAAGCAGAACTGGCGTGGTGGGATGAACCAAACGCAGAGTTAAGGCGCCCAACTCGACGCTCATGGGACACCATGAAAGGCGTTGGTTGCTTAAGACAGCAGAACGGTGGCCATGGAAGTCGGAATCCGCTAAGGAGTGTGTAAAACTCACCTGCCGAAGCAACTAGCCTTGAAAATGGATGGCGCTGAAGCGTCGAGCCTATACTCTGCCGTCAGTGGCAAGTGGGGCGGCAACCGAAAGCGGGCGTTAGTCTTCTCTCGCGTCGTCACGAAGCCCTGACGAGTAGGAGTGTCGCGACGGTGAGCGCAGAAAAGTCTAGGCGCGAGCTTGCCTGGAGCCGCCGTCGGTGCAGATCTTGGTGGTAGTAGCAAATACTCCAGCGAGGCCCTGGAGGACTGACGTGGAGAAGGGTTTCGTGTGAACAGCCGTTGCACACGAGTCAGTTGATCCTAAGCCTAGGAGAAATCCTATGTCAATGACGGCGTACAATATACTCGAGTGTCGAGAAATAATAATAAATATTATACGAAAGACACACGCCCGTCGGGCAAAAGGGAATCCGGTTCCTATTCCGGAACCCGGCAGCGGAACCGCATACAATTCGGGCCCTTGTAAGAGTGTTCGTCGGGGTAACCCAAAATGACCTGGAGACGCCGTCGGGAGATCCGGGAAGAGTTTTCTTTTCTGTATAAGCATTCGAGTTTCCTGGAAACCTCTAGCAGGGAGATAGGGTTTGGAACGCGAAAAGCACCGCAGTTGCGGCGGTGTCCGGATCTTCCCCTCGGACCTTGAAAATCCAGGAGAGGGCCACGTGGAGGTGTCGCGCCGGTTCGTACCCATATCCGCAGCAGGTCTCCAAGGTAAAGAGCCTCTAGTCGATAGAATAATGTAGGTAAGGGAAGTCGGCAAATTGGATTCGTAACTTCGGAATAAGGATTGGCTCTGAGAAGCGGGGCTGACGTGCCGGGCCTGGGCGAGGTGAACGGTCGGCGTTCTCGCGCCGGTCCCGGGATCCGAGCTCGGTCCCGTGCCTTGGCCTCCCGCGGATCTTCCTTGCTGCGAGGCTTCCGTGGCGGCGCAAGCCGTCGTGGTCGTCCTCTTCGGCCGCCATTCAACGCTCAGCTCAGAACTGGCACGGACTAGGGGAATCCAACTGTCTAATTAAAACAAAGCATTGCGATGGCCCTCGCGGGTGTTGACGCAATGTGATTTCTGCCCAGTGCTCTGAATGTTAACGTGAAGAAATTCAAGCAAGCGCGGGTAAACGGCGGGAGTAACTATGACTCTCTTAAGGGAGCCGCCGATTTTGGTGGTTTCCATGCGCCAACCCCACCTCCTCGCGGTGAGAGTCGGGCAACGTCGGAACCAACCTCCCGGCGGCCAACGGGGCTCTGGCTTGGCGGAGCGGCAACGCTCCGTCCGGGTCCGTGGGGTTGCCAGCCCTTCGGGTCTGTTTACGGCAGGCACCACAAGAAGAGAAAAATATAATCTCCGGCGGCAGCCTCGGGCCGCCGGTCCTGTCGTCCCTTCGCCACCCTCTCCTGACCCCTCTCCAGGCTCTTCTCGTCGGCCGCCCGCTAGGCCACGACGCCGCCCAACACCCGCTGCCCCTGTCCCTGCTACCCCGCAAGCCCCGCAATTCCCATGCCCACACTGTGATCGTGCGTTCACCACGAAGACCGGACTCGGCCTCCATCGCCGATGTGCACACGAGGCCATCGTCAACGAGGAGGTTAACGTCGAGAGGGTTAACCGCCAATGGAGCGACGAAGAGAAGCGCATGATGACGAGGGAGGAGGCGCTTGCCGCGAATCGAGGCGTTAGGTTTATGAATCAACATCTGTTAACCGTCGTTCCGATTATGATCGATTATAATCGCCCGTTATGAAACATGAAAGCGTAGGCGAGTTAAAGAGATTGCGAGACACGGTGGCTGCATCGCTGGCCGCGCTGACGAATTTGAGTCGACCGGTTGCTCAGTGAGACGATATGCTTGTTTATTGCGTCTCACAAAAATTCTGTCAAAAAACGCGAAGCGAGTGGAACTTGAAGTGTTCCTCTATAACTTCAATTCCGGCGTACAAAGATATTCATGAATTTCTTACGACTCGAATCCGCGGATTGTCAGACTTCGCGGAAGTTTCAAGAGAAAGTGTTAATCAAAAGCCAAACAAGCCGCGTTCGTCAATGCATAACGTCTCCGCTGTCAAGTGCATATGCTGCTCAGGCAATCATTTCGTGATAAAGTGCGAGCCGTTTCGTCAAAAATCAGTTGAACAACAAAATGAGCTCGCTCGCAAAAATCGTGTATGCTTTAATTGCTTGCGCTCGGGGCATATTTCGCCGAATTGCCCGAGCCAACAGCGATGCAACCACTGCAGTCGGTCTCATCATTCTTTATTGCATTCCGAAAATTATCAATCGTCAGCTGTCAGAAAAGATTCGGAAGCTGCGAAACCAAGCGTGAAAACGAATGCGAAGTCCGACGCCTTGGACGGTTCCAATAACGCTGCCGTGACCAGCGTCCAGACAATCGAGCCGCCGGACTTTACGACTCCCGCGGTTCTCCTCGCAACCGCGTGGGTGAACATCCACACCGCTGAGGGCCGACGCTTTAAGGTTCGCGCGCTATTGGATCAGGGATCCAATTTTAGTTTTATATCGGAATCTTTCTGTCAAACCATACGGACCAGGCGACAAAGAACCGATTTACAAATCAAAGGATTCGGGGAAACCTACACGGGTGCCGCAAAGTCGCGCGTGTCCTTGCGAATGACTCCGTGCGCGAAATCCGACCCGGTATTTCCAATCACAGTGTACGTGTTTCCGAAGATCACGTCGTACGCGGCTTCGCGAGTTCGACCTGTCGAATCGTGGCCTCACTTGAAGGGCCTTTCCCTCGCGGATCCGGATCCGTCGAGCAAACATCAAATTCACTTGCTTCTTGGAGCCGACGTTTATGGCTCACTTTTGATGCGCGACTTGAGGCAAGGTCCGCTCGGTACCCCCACAGCTCAACTAACCGCGCTCGGTTGGATTATTTCCGGTCCGACCAAAAATAAACGGAAGGCTTCAAAAGAAGCCGTTTTAAATTGCGTTCTCGGTCAAGAGATAGACACTCTTCTCCAGCGGTTCTGGGAAGATGAGGAGATCGCGCCTCAAATTCCCCTCACGGAGGAGGAAGAGATTTGTGAGCGACACTTCGTGCAGACGCATAGTCGGTTGTCCGACGGACGATACGTCGTTCGACTACCCTTTAAATGTGATCCTCCGATCGAAATCGGAGAGTCTCTTTCCATTGCGCGGTCGCTGTACAACCGCATGGAAAACAGATTGAGAAATCGATCGGAACTGTATTCGCAGTATAACGAATTTCTAGCGGAATACGAGTCCCTCGGACATATGACTAGCGTCGACGAGTCGGAAAAAACCGAGTATTTGCCCGTTTACATTCCGCACCACCCCGTGATTCGGGAAGATAGTTGCACGACTAAATTACGGGTCGTTTTCAACGCGTCGTGCCGAACTAGGAATGGCACGTCGTTGAATGACTTTTTATTAATAGGGCCCAAATTACAGCAAGATCTACCTGCCGTGTTATCGCGATGGCGACGGTGGAGCTTCGTTTGTACGGCCGACATCGCCAAGATGTTTCGGCAAATTCAAATTCATGAGCAAGATTCAGACTACCAAAGAATTCTTTGGCGTCCTCAAGCGGAAGCGCCCGTTCGACATTTTCGCTTGTTAACGGTCACTTACGGTCTCGCTCCCGCTCCGTATCTCGCAATGCGAGTATTGAAACAGCTCGCCCTTGACGAGGGAGAAAAGTTCAAGGCCGCGGTTCCTATCCTAGGAGAGTCTATTTATGTAGACGACGCCCTGTTTGGCGCGGATGATATAAAATCTTTAAAAAATACTCGCGTTCAATTGATGCAGTTAATGGAAAAGGGGGGATTTCAATTAAGGAAATGGGCATCAAATTCGATCGAACTTCTCAAGGATTTGTCTGTTGACCAATCGGAAGTAACCGATCATCTAATCCTGACGGAAGATTCACTTAAAGTTCTCGGCCTGTCATGGATGCCTAACGAAGACGTGTTTCGCTTGAGAGATCGTGTCTAATTGCGCGATCAACAGATCTTTTGCTGTCGACATTTTTTTTTTTTTTTAGCAACGTCAGTAGTACAGACGGAAAGATTCGCGGACGCTTCCTCTATCGAACGCGACGCGTATGTCTCAAGTTTGACTTGAGACCATTGATTATGTCAGGCGCGTGAACGGCGCGGACGGCAAGAGTTCGCGGACGACCTTGTTGTTGAAACGCGACGAATTTGTCTCAAAAGAGACCACTGAGTATGTCGGGCGCGTGAACGGCGCCGACGGCACGAGTTCGCGAACGAACTGACTGTCGAACGCAACGAATTTGTCTCAAAAGAGACCACTGAGTATGTCGGGCGCGTGAACGGCGCCGACGGCACGAGTTCGCGAACGACCTGACTGTCGAACGCGACGAATTTGTCTCGAAAGAGACCACTAAGTATGTCGGGCGCGTGAACGACGCCGACGGCACGAGTTCGCGAACGACCTGACTGTCGAACGCGACGAATTTGTCTCGAAAGAGACCACTAAGTTTCGTCTCACGAGTCGAATTGGGTTTTGACGACGTGAATCGGAGTCTACCCGTACACTTGTTTCTCTAAAGCGAACTCGACACTTGGTTCCTGTCTCTTCTTTTGCACACTCGTTTGTAAGACGATGTGCTTCTATTGTCCACCCGCGCTTTTTCACTGTCCGCGAGAGTCACACGAGAATCACTTTCTCCGTTTTACCTTATCGTCCTCGTTATCTTCACAATCCGGCTCGAAGGACCATTTTACTTCTGTGCGAGAACCTTCGATTTGTTTTAATTTTCCGCGCAGAGGCAAATTTATTTATTTATAAGTCGGCTCGTAGATACGAAGGAGACTGGATGCGGAGAAAATTGTAAAGGTGGAGAAATTCACTTTTGAGGCAAAGCAGTTTTATTCAAAACTCTCGCAGACAAGATTAAAACGCGGAAGTTCGCTCTAGAACAAGATAAATTCGCGCGATGCTCTTTTCGCTGATATACACGGAGACGTCTCTTCAGTTCAGACTCCTCGAGTAGACTCATTTTTGATCCTCGCGGAATTCGGCAGCTAAGGCTCATCCGATCGACGCGTGGCACACGTGCTGAAATCCTATTCGTGGACGATTGCCCCATCACGCTCCGAAACGCGAGACAAAGGCGAGTTTTTGTAGATTCCTCGCTCGCGGAATCGAAAACAACCGGAATAACATCTCGGCGTCGAATATTTTCAATTTCTACGATTGACCTTGCTTCGTCGCTCCGAAAATACGTGACAATTTTAAACACAAGTTGACGCGCAATTAGCTGCGTTCTTCATCGACCTACGAGCCAAGTGATTCACCGTTCAGGGTAATCGTTCGAAATTTTTGCGTTCGCGAAGAAACGCGCTTCTCGTTCAACCATCGTGGTCTCTTCTCTCGGACGAGAGAGAGAAAGAATAATCGTGGTGGCTCTTCGATCAGGCTGTCCGAGGACGCGCGCGGACCGCCGCCTCCCGCCAGGGAAGGCTACGGCACAAAGGTAGAGTTGTGTGTTTCTCGATCGGAGCGTCTCTCCCGCAACGGGAGAGCCGGGGCGGAAGCTTTTTGAAGAAACCGTCGGACCGACACAGTTGACAGATAGTCGAAATATCATCGATCCTTCCTGTATTATACAGGGTGATTCAAAACAACCGTTTGTCTTTAAAATGTCGTATTCCTGACTCAATTTAAAGACGATTTTTCCTTTGCCAAAATTTTATCCGAAGCTTAGTTTTTGAAATATAAAAAGAAATAGTTAGCGAATTACAGCACGAGTACGGGCGGTAATCAGGAGCGGCGCACCACATTATCCGACGCGGGCGATTACGTGGGCGCTCGAAGCGATCAGCTGTTTGTTACACGCGGCGTTTTGTGTGTGTGTGTGTGTGTGTGTGCGTGTGTGTGTACGCGTATACACACACACACACACACTCTCTCTCTCTCTCTCTCACTGATTCTTACCTTGTAGAGATGTTTGATGTCCTTTGACGAATAATTGTTGCCTGACTGGATACAATCCGATATTGACACACTGTGACACACTGCATGATGAAATCATTTTTTTGTAATAAATTCTATTGACACTTTGACTCACGCACTTGATTAAAAATTATTGTAATAAATAACTGATTACAAATTACAACACATAATCACAATCTGAGAGAATTTTCTCTTAGAATTTGCCCTGAAAATTGTGGTAATCGTAGGATAATATTGTATGGAAAAAATTTTATTAGAATTCCTCTAATTAATATTTATCACATTCAAAATAATAATATCTATCACAATAAAATATGAAACATGTTTTATTAATTTTACTAAACCGTAAAGTAAAATTAATGAAATATATTTTATATTTTATTGTGATTGTTTTTCCTTTTATTTAATTTTAATAACAGTAATTTTATTGTATCATATCAGATTTGTACACTGTATCTGGTTCCGACGCTTCGGACCCTTTTGATAGACTATTGAATACGTGATTGAGGTTCGATTGTCGTTCTTCAAGAACAAAGAAAGACAGGATATCGCGGATCCGTTACAAGCATACCGCTATTATTATAGGATGTTGCTCGTCATAGCTGAGCGCGGAATTCGTCAACCGCCCGCCAAGACGGAGTAAAGAGTCCTCTCCTAGAAAAGGACTCAATTTGCTCAACGAGCTCGAATGCGGCATGGTGCCGTTATTCTTTAGTGAGCGCGTTTCCCGCTCGAAGAATCTCTGTTGCAGATAGCGCAACCAGAAGATTTCCGCCCTCCTAAACTCATCGGCGTTCAGAAGGGGGAAGAGTTGGGAGCGAGACGCGCTCTTTTCTTTTACACGAAGAATAAAGCGATTCATATAGGCAGTCACGCGGACAAGCTTGGTCCAAGTGGAGAACCTATATGGGAGTTTCCATTCCTCGGCCTCTTAAACATGGAACGTCACAGGCCGTCTTCTTTTTACCTACACTTGCTGATCGGTGGCAGTGTCGAGCGGAGCTGAGACATTCAGAATCGGCCACGCAGTCGATGGCTTCTGAAGCCATCGTGGACCGTTCCACCATAGCGGGTGAGTCACGAGCTCGGAGGCGGTCAAGCCGCGCAAGGCACAGTCCGCCGGATTATCTCGAGACGGAACGTGATTCCAACAAACAGAATCCAGACAGGTATGCACTTCGGATACGCGGTTAGCCACGTAGGTGCTCCATTTTGATGGATGTTGACGGAGCCACGCGAGAGCGATGGTCGAATCCGTCCATCCGTATATTGGAATCGGAGGTAATTTCAACGATGTCAAGGTCCACTTGATTAGCCGGCTGAGGAGGACGATAGCGTTCAGTTCCAAGCGCGGGATGCTTACGGTTTTGATCGGCGCGACCTTTGTTTTAGCAGCGAGCAGAGTGATTTGAAACTTCGTTGGCGAAGGAAGCACTCGAATATAAACGACCGCCGCGTAAGCGCGGTTTGAAGCGTCGGCAAACTCGTGGATTTTGAACGCGAGGTTATTGGAATGTCGACCGGTCCAACGCGGTATTCGGACGCGGTTTAATGATTCTAAATCGTTGGTGTAGCTCTCCCAACGATCGCGCAACTACTCTGGAAGAGGGGAGTCCCAATCACATTTGAGAAGCCATAACTCTTGTAGCAAGATTTTCGCGGTTACAACAACCGGAGCAGCCCATCCTATTGGGTCGTATAATTTTGCCGTGAACGAGAGAACGGAACGTTTCGTGTGCGTAACCGATCTCAACGGAGTTATCACGAATTTGAACGCGTCCTCTTTAGCAAGCCATGAAAGCCCGAGAATCTTCTTTTACGAGTAAGTGATCGGTGACTTCCGGCTGATGAGCCGAAAGTCCTTGAAGAAGAGAGGAGGCATTAGAAACCCACTTTCGTAGTTGAAAACCTCCCTTTTGCAGGATTTCAACTAGTTGGACACGAGCTTCTATCAATGAAGTCGTATCGTCCGCGCCAAAGAGCGCATCGTCCACGTAGAGGGACTCGCTGAGAATTGAAACAGCCGCGGGATAGTTGTCACCTTTATCTAGAGAAAGCTGTTTCAGTACCCTTATTGCGAGGTACGGAGCGGAGGCGAGCCCGTACGTTACAGTGAGAAGGCGATAGTGTTCAATCGGCCCATCGGCCGACGATCGCCATAAGATTCTTTGAAAATCCGCGTCAGACGGATGCACGAGAATTTAGCGGAATATTTGAGCAATGTCCGCCGTGTAAACAAATTGCCATTGACGCCAGCGCAATAATATAGCGGAGAGGTCTTGCTGCAGTCTCTGACCGATCAGTAAGTGATCGTTAAGCGAAGTCTTATTGCTCGTTTTGCACGAAGCGTTGAAGACAACGCGCAATTTCGTAGTGCAACTCGAGTCGCGCAAAACGGGATGATGAGGAATATATACCGGCTCGAACTCGGAGCGGTCAGATAATTCCACCTTCCTTATATGACCGAGCGAATTATACTCTCGTAAGAACTCGTTGTACTGCGCGTGAAGTTCAGGACGAAGCCGTAGCTTTCCTTCCATTTTATTATAAAGCGAGGTTGCAATGTGCAAAGAATCACCGATTTTTATCGGGAAATCATGCCTGAAGGGCAATCGAACCGCATAGCGTCCCTGAGGGGTACGATAGTGGTTGGCGATGAAATGAGCCTCGCACCTCTCCTCCTTCTCCGTGAGAGGGACAGGCCGCGAGATCTCCTCATCTTCCCAGAACTTCTGGAGAAGAGAGTGCGTGCTTTGTTCCAACACGCAGTTTAATACAGATGCTTGAGCAGTAGTAGTCGGCCTACTATTTGTGGGGCCGGAAAGGATCCAACCGAGAGCGGTCAATTGCGCTGTCGGAGTTCCAATAGGACCTTGACGGACATCGCGCTTCAGAAGCGAGCCGTAAAGGTCAGCACCGATCAACAAATAAATTTGATGTTGACTTGAAGGATCAGGATCAGCAAAAGATAGACCCTGTAAATGAGGCCACGCATCGAAGGGCTGAATCCGCGAGGCAGCGTATGAAGTAATGCGTTGAAAAATGTAAGCCGTCAGAGGAAAGTTCGGGTCGGCTTGAGCACACGGGGTTAACTGTAGTGTTACGCGCGATTTCGCAGTACCCGTGTATTTTTCGCCGAAGCATTTAATTTGTAAATCGGCTCGTTGCCGTTTAGTGCGCAACGCCTGTGAGAGCGATTCTGATATAAAGCTAAAGGTGGATCCTTGATCCAACAACGCGCGAACCTTTAAGCAGCGACCCTCCCCAGTGTGGAGGTCGACCCATGCCGTTGCCAAGAGGACATTTGGATGTTCCTGAAGCGAGGGCGGTACTATCTGGACGGCCGCGATCGTATTGACCGTCTGATTTGTAGTCGCCTTAGATGCGGCTTGTGACGCAGATTCGGAGGTAGTAGCCTCGGAACTGGCCAAGTTATCGAAGGCATTTTGATTTGCCGCTGAATGCAGCAATGTGTGATGCGAGCGACGACATTGTCTGCACCGATATTTGCTCGGGCATTTCGACGGGAAATGTCCGGACTTTAAGCAGTTAAAGCAAAGTTTATGCTGGCGCGCGAGAGCAAAGCGCTGTGAAGCTGATTTCTTCGCGTAGTCTTCGCATTTCGAAACGTGATGCTCACCGGAGCAACAAATACATTTAAAGGCAGTCACGTTGTTTACCGTTAAACGCGGTTTATCATTTTTCGAAGAACCGGAGTCCTTGCTTGAATCGGCAAAGTCCGACAATCCGCGTATACGGAGAGTTAAAAACTCATTAAGCTCCTGATAAGAAGAAGGCTCATTTCGTTTGATTCGCGTTAAATTCCATTCGGTACGTGTTCTCGCGCTAAACTTTTGCGTTATTGTATAAACAAGAATGTCGTCCCATTGTTCTACGGGACGATCGAGATTTTTTAATACGGCTAACGATGCAGACACTGTGTCGCGCAATTTTCGCAAATCGCTTACAATCTCGCTTTTCATTACCGGAAGGCTAATAAACGCGTGTAAATGAGCATAGATTAACGCTTGCTTATCGTCGTATTCATTGGTTAACAATTGCCAGGCAGATTCGTAATTCGCATCGGAAATTTTTAAATTATTGATCAGCAAGGAAGCGTCTCCCGTTACGCTCGTTTTTAAGTAATGAAATTTTTGAGAATTTGAAAGAGCGTCGTTAGTTACTACGAGAGATTCAAAAATGTTTCGGAAGTTTTCCCAATCGGTTAATTTCCCAGAAAACTTTGGCAGCGCGATGCGTGGCAATTGGAAGCAATGATTATTTGTTTCGCGAACGGAGGAATTGGAACTACGATCGGTAAACGGAATTGTATTAGGAGATAATCGACTTATCGTATCTTGCAACAGATCGGCCGTGTCGATGTAGACATCCTCAGCTCTCAGAAACTCTTCCAGAGTGAAGTACGGCAAGGTCGTTTGCTGCTCCGTGGTCGTCTTTTGAAGCAGTTTGACATGAAGGCCGCGGCAGGCGGCCCAGTGCTCCTCCAACTTGGCAAGCCTACTTCGCGTCTTGGCGAGTGTCACGTTTGATTTGGCCAGCTTCTTGAAGTTGACGAGATCTCGTTTGATCTCGTCAATACAAGCTCCCTGCTCAATGAGCAGGTCACTCACGGCATTCGACATGATTATCGATGCCGGATTGTTGAATCGTTTATCGATTATTCGCTACTGAAGCGAAATATTCAAGCGCGCGCGCAGACTTGAAGCGCCCGCTGATTGACGCGCGAGAGAGAGTGAGAGAGTCCGAGCGCGAGTTAGCGCACCGTCACGTTAAGCCGTTATCGGCTGTCTTTCTCACACGAAGCGATTGCGTGGCGCGTGATAGCGGCGTCGAAATTGCAAATCGCGTGGTTTTTTAAATCTTTAGAAACGTCGAAAATCACCGAAATGATCGAGAGAGTCAAAGAGAGATGCACGACGCGGACGCGTGATAGCGGCGTCGAAATAGCAAGTCGCGCACCTTTTAAATGTTTAGAAACGTCAAAAATCAACAAGATGATCGAGAGAGTCACAGAGAGATGCACGACGCGGACGCGTGATAGCGGCGTCGAAATAGCAAGTCGCGCACCTTTTAAATGTTTAGAAACGTCGAAAAGCAACAAGATGATCGAGAGCACAGATTAATAGACAGATCGCCAAAGGTCTGGATGAAGGAGAGACCAGCATTTCTCACTGATTTCAGCGCCATATTGTAGTAGTGGTCAATGCAGTAACTATTAATACGTTCCCAAGATAAGAGCGTCTCATGCTCATGAACTCGTCCGGCGGCATGTACGAGATTTATCTTTTCGTAGCGTTCGCGTATTTCGGAAAGGACAGAATTTTATGATGTTATAAATAAATAAATAAATAAAATATTAACCTGACCTATTATAATTATTTTTTAATAAATGTTTCATTATTATTATCATCTAAGTCTAAGTCGTTTAATTAATTTTTAGTTTTTTAATAATTAATTTAATTTATTCTAATCATTTTAATATGTGAAAAATACTAATACGTATACGTTTTATAATGAATTAATATATTTCGAGAGTCGAATTATATATTTTTAATAATATAAAAGTGTTCAAAAATTATATTTGACTTTTAATTTTAATTATTTTAGCAAAGAGTTCCGAAATCTCTTACGCACATAATAGGGATTTTGTTCATCCATATAATTCGCAATTAAGTATATATGTTAATTATTAATTTTAATAAAATACAAAATTAAAATTAAAGGTCAAATATAATTTTTGAACATAAATATATTTAATTTGTTATAAAACGTATACCCGTGATAGTATTTTTCTCGTACAAAAATAACTAGAATAAATTAAATTACTCATAAAAAAATAAAAAAATAATTAAATAATTTATATTTTATATGATAATAATAAAACATTTTATAAAAAAAGACAGATTCAATAAATATAAGTATATATATAACATGTACTTATATTTATTGAATCTGTTTTTTAATAAAATGTTTTATAAGCTTAGAAAACTTGACTTCGACGTAACTAGCAAATTTTATTTAATTATTTCACGACGGTTTGACGTAATAAAATGTTTTATTATTATTATATAAAATATAAGTTTAAATTCTTTAATTAATTTTTAATCTTTTATGATTAATTTAATTTACTCTAATTATTTTTGTACGAGAAAAATACTATCATGGGTATACGTTTTATAATTAATTTAATATATTTGTGTTTAAAAATTATATTTGACCTTTAATTTTAATTTTTATTTTATTAAAATTAATAATTAACATATATACTAAATTGCGAATATATGGATGAAAAGAATCCCCATTATGTGTGTAAGAGATTTCGAAACTCTTTGCTAAAAAATAATTAAAATTAAAAGTCAAATATAATTTTTAAACACTAATATTATTAAGAATATATAATTCGGTTCCCGAAATATATTAATTCATTATAAAACGTATACGTGATATTATTTTTCTCATATAAAAATGACTAGAATAAATTAAATTAATTATTAAAAAACTAAAAAGTAATTAAACGACTTAGACTTAGATGATAATAATAATGAAACATTTTATTAAAAAAAGATTTAATAACTAGTAGGTCAAGTTATAATTTTTTATTTATTTATTTATAACATTATGAGTTATTAAGCTCATCATCTCGTTCGCTCTCTGTCTTGCTTTCATTCGGCAAGTCACAAATATATATGATACTCGTATGTTCCTACTTCAACTCTCGAGAATCTGAAACAAACGAAACTCGTGTCCAATATACAGGGTGTCCGGTAACTAACAGACCAATGATTACAAATGGATTCTTTGGTCAATTTGGGAACGATTTTTCTTCAGCGAAAATGTCGAAAAAGGTCATCATTTTTTACAACTTTCCAATCTTTGTCATTATATATCTTTATAACTAAGCCTTAAATTAAAATTTTATTATAGTAAACTCTACCTGAAATTAACTGAAGAATGTAATTATGTTAGACTTTTAACTCCAAAACGTTTAGTTTTCAAAAAACCTATTTTTTTCAATCGCTTATAACTCGAAAATTATTGACTTCTCTACATTTTTGCTAAGGAAAAATCGTCTCCAAATTGGCCAGAGAATCCGCCCTTAATCATTGGTCCGTTAGTTACCGGACACCCTGTATATATTATATAAAAGTGTATAGCACGTCAGAAGCTTGTGAGCTTACAGCGATAAGTAAAAACAATTGCGTATCTATTTCATTGCGTTTATCTGTTTAAACGCGCGCTTTAATTTTTCCAACGTTTTTGCCTGTTTATATTTTAAAGGTCCTCTCTTCTAAAAATCTTGTTTTAAAGATCCTCTCCGCGAGCAAAATTCGAAAACATAAATTATTTAATATTTTTACTTTATTATTTGTAAATCCTCGGTAATTTCAAAATTTTTCTATTTGAAAATTATTAATTTTCTATTGCCAATTAATTTTATCACAGACTTTACTCTTACTTCCATTGCACTTTCGTTTGCGGTTTTCAGTATACGATTTTTTATCGTAGTTACTGAAAATTATTATTGTGAATTATACTTGTGCAGTGATTTGAAGAATTTACAATTTCGTTGAAATTGTTGATTCTTCAAAAAAATTACGAGATTCGCGGAAATTGCGTGCTTTCTTGGCATTTTCCGTTCGCGGCAGGCGGTTTATTTTTGATTGTTGCAAGTGTTTTTCTTTTTTTTTATTAAAATAGATAATAATAATGTGAAATAAATCACGATATTTGACAGATGTGCATATATATAGAAATTGTAATAATAATAATATTATATCATAAAATTGTAAATTGTTTCAATTTTTTATAGACTGCGATAAAAGATTTTACATTTGGATAAGAAACTGCGGTAAGTAAAAATATAAAATTCTTGAAAACGTACCAAAAATATTTGATAATGTAAAAAGGTGAACTTTGAAAAATAAGGAACTTAAAAATTGCACTAATAAATGGGCTATATGTGAGCCGTGCGCGGATGTAAGGTGTGTTATATCGAAATTTAATTAATAGAATTGAGAATTAATCCCAATTTTAAGTCTTACAAATGTCCAAGCTAATTTTTTGTACCTCGTGTACATTTTTGAAAGTTATATCGAAAAATTAAATTTCAATATGCGTCTTACATCTCACATTTTGCATACGGCTCACATATAGCCTATTTATCTCTTATACTTTATTTCAACCCTTATAGAAATTTATTACTAGTAACGCCAATTTATCAATTTTATTTCGAGTAATTAATCACTTTTATTTCGAATAATTAAATTACTGTATATTATAGTATTTTAAATACTCGAAATAAGTGATTAATTGGCATAGTGATAAATTTCTACAAGAGAATAAGGAGCCTTTAAATTCTTAATGTAAAAAATTTCAAGTAATTTTCTTTAATAAAATTTAATTAAAAATTTTTGAACACTGTGTTATATCACATTTAAAATTGTGATTATTTCAATAAAAAAACATTTTATGTGTAAAAAATATATTTTTTATATTTAATAAATTTTATATATATATATATATATATATGCATATGTAAAATATTCTTTTTCTCTTTCTCTCTCTCTCTCTCTCTCTCTCTCTCTCTCACACACACACACACACACACACACACAACGGGGGCCAAATCTCTCAAATTGGTCTCATGATCAATTAGCCTGGATTCGCACCAGGAGCAAAGTCTGTTGGTAATGTCAAACGAATTTAGCCTGGACTTGCACCAGGGGCAAAGTCTTTTGGTCGAGTCTACGAAATTTAGCACGGACTCGAACCAGGGGCAAAGTCTTTTGGTTCAAGTCTACGAAATTTAGCACGGATTCGAACCAGGGGCAAAGTGTGTCGGTAAGGGGCAAAGTCTATCGCACGAAGATGGCGGTCTCTTCTTTAGGCAGGCCTTTGGCGATCTGTCTATTAATCTGTGTCGAGAGAGTCACAGAGAGATGCACGACGCGTACGCGTGATAGCGGCGTGCGCTGTCGTTTGCACTGTGGTCTGCGAGAGTCAAAAGTCAGTGAGAAAAAAATGCACTGGTTAAGATTCACCGGTGCGGTGCGCGTGATAGCGGCGCACGCTCACTGAGAGTCACTGTTAATCAATATAAGTCACGATTAATCATTGAGAGTCACTGCGATTATCGTAACGCAAAGCGCGTGCTTGCGGCGCTTGCGGATAACTCGCGAATGTTCACCGCACTCAATTAAGAAAATCACTGGTGCGTGATAGCGGAGTACGCGTGAAGTCATTAATCTCGAACGGCGTTTAACTGCCGTCCGAATGCAAAATTGCAAAGCGCGTGATAGCGGCGCTTGCACTGCAAGTGACACTTCAACGAAATTCTGACTACTCAAATGCAGAATTCGATGTACACCGGATACGTGAGGGTGCGTGACCGTCACGTGGCCGGAGCGCCGCGGCTTAGGCCGGAGCGACGGCAGGCGCGCGATCGAGAGAGCCGCAGCTAGAGAGAGAGAGAGCGAGAGAGAGAGCTTCGGAGCGCGCGGCGTGATACCGTCTCTCTCGCTCTTCGCGTCTTGGAGAGAGCGCGAGAGAGAGAGAGAGAGAGAGAGAGAGAGATCTTCGGAACGCGCGCGACGGTGATCCGTCTCTCTCGCTCTTCGCGTCTTCGAGAGAGAACGAGAAAGAGAGAGAGAGAGAGAGAGAGAGAGAGAGAGAGACTGTTTCGGAGCGCGCGCGACGGCTAATTGTTGTGTAGCGCGGTCTCACTCCCGCACACGAAGTCTTTCTACTCCAAACGAGAACGCGTAATTAGCGGATTTCTCGTGCCGCGGATCACTGCGTTTTTAACTTTACTGCCCCGATATAGGCACACGAAGCAGAAATTGTCAATCGTTCGAATAAGGTACGAAACAAAGGAGCCCGTTCTTTTCGCGATTTCACTATCACTCGATCGGTTTTTAAAATCCGGCTCGAAGGACCATTTTATATGTATAAGATTTAACGTTGTAGGATGCCGGGTTAACGTGATCAAATGATTGTACGCGTTTTGAAACGGTTTAAATTAGTTTAACGTATAAGACGGGCAACAAGAGCCAAATCGCGGATGACAATGCGTTATCCTAACGAAACTAAATAATTTTCCGTTAGAATTAAATACCGGTGCACAAGGCACCAAATTTTACTTGGACACGGCCAAGATTTTAAAATATGAAATAATCTCATATTTGAGATTTAATTTCAATACCCCCTTTTTTTTTTAACCCCCCTACCGAAATTAAATAAATGAATGCAAGAGAAAAATATAGATCCGAAAATCGCTGAATCGGGAAACGAACCCGAGACCTTTCGCTTGCCGGGCGACTGCTCTTCCAGCTGAGCTATTCAAATCCTTTCGATTCTATACTTTTCTCTGTTATATATATTAATGTTGGTAAACAAACGCATTTTTAAGCCAGCGTGTATCAATATAAGAGTTTTAACAAGGCTCTGTAATATAAATATAAATTTAACGTATAAGACGGGCAACAAGAGCCAAATCGCGGATGACAATGCGTTATCCTAACGAAACTAAATAATTTTCCGTTAGAATTAAATACCGGTGCACAAGGCACCAAATTTTACTTGGACACGGCCAAGATTTTAAAATATGAAATAATCTCATATTTGAGATTTAATTTCAATACCCCCTTTTTTTTTTAACCCCCCTACCAAAATTAAATAAATGAATGCAAGAGAAAAATATAGATCCGAAAATCGCTGAATCGGGAATCCCCGATTTTCGGATCTATATGTTTCTCTTGCATTCATTTATTTAATTTCCGTAGGGGGGTTAAAAAAAAAGGGGGTATTAAAATTAAATCTCAAATATGAGATTATTTTATATTTTAAAATCTTGGCCGTGTCCAAGTAAAATTTGGTGCCTTGTGCACCGGTATTTAATTCTAACGGAAAATTATTTAGTTTCGTTAGGATAACGCATTGTCATCCGCGATTTGGCTCTTGTTGCCCGTCTTATACGTTAAATTTATATTTATATTACAGAGCCTTGTTAAAACTCTTATAAATTAGTTTATTCACTTTCTACAAGTTCGTCGCGTACCGAGACTTATGTTTCTCGGCGCTCGCTCTCTCGAGGACTGACTCGAGGGCTGCGCGAATTTCGGAGCTCGCGTAGGGCGGCAGCCGATCGGGGTCCTCGATTGGACCATCAGAAAATCAGGCGATGTACACACGCCAATTAGCGGCGAGTGTACACGTTGGTTTCACGTGTTTCCTTGGCGTAAACACTAAGGAATTTAACAAAAAAACATTCTAGAAAATTCGATCGTCCTCGAGGATTCGATCCGAAGAACGAATCTTCAACAATGTGGAAAGAATTTTATTAGAATTTCTCTACTATTTATTATATTAAAAATAATAATATGTATCACAAGAAAATATAAAATATGTTTGATTAATTTTACTATACAGTTTAGTAAAATTAATCACACATATTTCATATTTTATTGTGATAGATATTATTTTTAATGTGATAAATATTAATCAGAGAAATTTTAATAAAATTCTTTTCATACCGTATTGTCTCACAATTACCATAACTTTTAGGGTAAATTTTAAGAGAAAATTCTCTCAGTGTACCGATTAATTATTAAAAATTACTTGTAAAAAGGCACACGTTACTCGATGCGGACGACAATTGTTTACACGGCAAGGACACGACAACAGACTGCGGCGACGGATGACGCAACGCGTCGCGACGCTTCGCGACACGTCTAGACGATAACAATCACGCGGCGTTGCCGAACATGTGATTGACGCGAGACATGTATTAAAACGTATAATAATTATGTTATTAAAAAAGGCATATTATAACGTATTATAATTTTTTACGTTATAATACATTTTTTTTAATGACTTAACATTATCCGCCCGTTTTGCCCTTTCTTTTTAAGCGAGACGTGAGAAAAATGATTATGTTTTGCGAACAAGATGTTCCATGTATAAATGTATTGGTCGCTCTTTTCAGAGCGGATTGACTTTGGTCGCTCTGAAAAGAGCGGATTGACTTTGGTCGCTCTGAAAAAAGCGGATTAATTTATAATAGGTGCTCAAAATGACCACCATCCATCCTTATGCAAGCTCGCATGCGTTTAAATAAATTTAATTGGACGTTCTCCATTACTTCCTCTTCGATATTCCAAATTACATATCGCAATCTGGTTTCTAAGTCGTCGACGTTCTCGGGAAGCGTTTTGTATATTGATTCCTTACAGTATCCCCATAAAAAAAATCAAGAGAATTAAGGTCCGGGGATCTTGCGGGCCAACGTATCGGGCCATACCGACCCATCCAACGTCCAGGAAACTGCTTGTGCGCGACGGAAAGATGGATAGGACGTGGTCGGAAGCGAGACCGAGAAATAGACACAACACTCGACACACGCGTAACGTTCACAAAAAAAATATATTTATATAAACTATTAACAAAAATTACAATTAATATACCGCACCGAATTTACCGAGAGAATTAGCCGAGTCGTAAATTACTAAGTGTCCGCAAGCAACGGTAATGAATTAGACAAAGACAAGCAATCTTTATCGTATGAACACACTTTATTCGCGATGAGCAATCGGAAAAAGCGCCGCGGTCGCGAGAGAGGAGGCTTATATACGCCTTGTAATTCTAGAATATTCGAGTACATTTGCTGTCGTTCTATTGTGATATTAAGGGTGAAGGAACGTTTACTGTAATTATTTACTTGTTTTTCTCTCCTCTCGCGCGACAGCGGTGTTTACAATTTAGACTGTTTTAAGCGCTTGTTTTCGAAGGCGCGGAGTATCCGTATACTCTCGCGGCCGAGCGCTAATTTAAATATAATTTAAAATACGCATGTTAGACCACGATATTAATTAATAAATTATATGCATGCTGCATGAGGCATGATCGAGATGCATGAATATTTTAACGCTTTCTTGTCCGCGGGTTATTACCGTTCGAATCTCGAACACTGCTCGTTCAAGTAGTTTGTTACAATCCTGGCGTTGTGTGGTCAAGCACCGTCTTGTTGAAAGAACATTTTATTTCTTTCAAATAGTGGCACTTCTTCTAAAAAATCGGGCAGATTTTCTTTCAAAAGTTCCGCGATACCATAGGGTACGCCTATTTAGCAGGCTAGAGTCTCGTTCGTTATCGGAATTAACCAGACAAATCGCTCCACCAACTAAGAACGGCCATGCACCACCACCCACCGAATCAAGAAAGAGCTATCAATCTGTCAATCCTTCCGGTGTCTGGGCCTGGTGAGGTTTCCCGTGTTGAGTCAAATTAAGCCGCAGGCTCCACTCCTGGTGGTGCCCTTCCGTCAATTCCTTTAAGTTTTAGCTTTGCAACCATATTTCCCCCGGAACCCAAAAGCTTTGGTTTCCCGGAAGCTGCCCGCCGAGTCATCGGAGGAACTTCGGCGGATCGCTAGCTGGCATCGTTTATGGTTAGAACTAGGGCGGTATCTGATCGCCTTCGAACCTCTAACTTTCGTTCTTGATTAATGAAAACATTTTTGGCAAATGCTTTCGCTTCTGTCCGTCTTGCGACGATCCAAGAATTTCACCTCTAACGTCGCAATACGAATGCCCCCATCTGTCCCTATTAATCATTACCTCGGGGTTCCGAAAACCAACAAAATAGAACCGAGGTCCTATTCCATTATTCCATGCACGCAGTATTCAGGCGAAGGTAGCCTGCTTTAAGCACTCTAATTTGTTCAAAGTAAACGTACCGGCCCGACTCGACGCTCAGTAAAGAGCACCGCGACGGGATATTAGTTGGGCCGCCCCTCGCGAGGCTAAGCCCACCGGTAGGACGTCCCACATCACGCCAGTTAAACACCGCGAGCGGTGAACCGACGGTGTGCGACACAGATTCAACTACGAGCTTTTTAACCGCAACAACTTTAATATACGCTATTGGAGCTGGAATTACCGCGGCTGCTGGCACCAGACTTGCCCTCCAATGGATCCTCGTTAAAGGATTTAAAGTGTACTCATTCCAATTACGGGGCCTCGGATGAGTCCCGTAATGTTATTTTTCGTCACTACCTCCCCGTGCCGGGAGTGGGTAATTTGCGCGCCTGCTGCCTTCCTTGGATGTGGTAGCCGTTTCTCAGGCTCCCTCTCCGGAATCGAACCCTGATTCCCCGTTACCCGTTACAACCATGGTAGGCGCAGAACCTACCATCGACAGTTGATAAGGCAGACATTTGAAAGATGCGTCGCCGGTGCTAGGACCGTGCGATCAGCACAAAGTTATTCAGAGTCACCAAAATAAACGGTGGACGAACGGCGAGCCGCCCGCCACCGATTGGTTTTGATCTAATAAAAGCGTCCCTTCCATCACTGGTCGGGACTCTGTTTTGCATGTATTAGCTCTAGAATTACCACAGTTATCCAAGTAAATGTGGGTACAATCTAATGAACCATAACTGATTTAATGAGCCATTCGCGGTTTCACCTTAATTCGGCATGCACTGAGACATGCATGGCTTAATCTTTGAGACAAGCATATGACTACTGGCAGGATCAACCAGGGAGCTTCGTGTACGGTTACTCGCAAGGGAGTAACTCGCGAGCGAGCCCGAAGACTCGTCGCTAGCTCTTTTTCGCGCGCGCGCGCGTTCGATGCCGAAACACCGACGCGCGCGCGACACGCTCGTATGTGCCATTTTATTTGCCGCCGGTCTTGCTCAGCCGGTCGGCGACACTCTGCTGTGTTTAACGCTATTATGTAAAGCGTACGAGAGAACGACGGAGGCGAGAGTAAACCCCCGACGCCGCCGCCTCTCTTCTTCCTCCTCCTCTCCGTTCAAAAATCCACAAGATCAAAATACTCGTGTTCTTATTCTCCCAAATGTTATGATGCGCGGTCTCGAGAGACCGCGCGATTCACCCTGACGCTAGATCGACGATGGCGATGCTTAGACGTCGAGGACTGTTCTGTCTGGTTCGTACGCGTTTAACCGCACACGACCAGCAATAAGATTTTGCTACGGCGTACAAAGCGAGCGGGAAGAAGCAACTCTTCCCGCAAACTCGTATCCGTGGAGTAGATGCTCGGTAAGCGCGACGATTCCGCTGCTGCGTACGAAACGAGAGGGAACCGCGCGGCCAACACACTAGAGGCGTGCGCGCCACATAAGAGCCATTCGGTCTTGCGACACCGACTCGTGGCAATGCTGTGCTCGTAATAAATAAGTGTGCGTTAATTTTGCGCGCGTTCGGCGACGAACGAGAAGAGCCGCACCGTAATCCCCGGCGAAGAGGAATACGAGACGACGCGAGAGTCGAACGTACGTTCTCGCGAGACACGCAACCTCCAAGCATAAGAAGACTTGGCGGCGGCGCGTTCTGCGACGATCGTATATTATTTTATATATTCGTGGTTTCCAAAATCAAACATTTTATATAAATGTTCTCTCCGTGTCAGAGTCGCGACTCGACAAAATCCGTTCTCGACCCGTTCGGGCGATTCTTTGTTTGTCAACGTCGAGAGCGCGACACGTACAATATTAATCTCTCCTACCTCTTATAGTACCCAACCGACCGGCCAAGCGGTCGGCGACGGTACGGAGAGCGGTCGAAACACGCCGGAGTGGCGAGAGACTCGAGAAAGTACGTTTACGACTCGTCCGGACTCGCTCGACTCGTTCGACGCGCCGAGCGCGACGTATCTCTTATAGTACCCAACCGGCCGGCAAGGCGGTCGGCGACGCACGGTCCTACGCACGGCCGTATGCGAGCGCGAGCGTCGAAAGGCGCGTTCAATCGAGACATTGTCGCGGAGAGCGAACGATCGAAAAGTCCTATTGTACGATAAAATATTATCACGATAGCCGTATGGCGAATGTCAAACAACGATAATTAGCATTAATTAAGAAGGAAACAAACGAAATGCCGGGACAATAAGGTATAAGCACCGACGGTACCTCCGGGCCGGGCGGCACCTCCGGGTCGGGCGGCACCTCCGGGCCGGGCGACACCTCCGGGCCGGGTAACACTTCCGGGTACTACGGCCGACCGGCGACACCTCCGGGACGGGCGGCACCTCCGGACGACCGAATGATTTCTCGAAGTCAGACGACCGCCGGCGGTACCTCCGGAACACTTAACGACGATTTACGGCGCCGCAACGAGGAGAGCTACGTAAAAACGTTTCGGACGAAAGTTACTTACTATTCGGCGCTCGCTCGACATGAGGGCGCTGTCCGATTACTAACTCGAAACGTGTCTCAAACCCACGTGTCGGAGACATATATTTCGAATTATTACGGATGATACGCAACACGCAAGCTGCGGTGACCGCGATTACGGTACGGAACACTCGCCCGATGCGAAATCACGCGCGCGGCAACCGAGACGGCACGTTACGGGCGTGATTATACGTTCGGCACCACATAACGGCCGGCGTCAACTTGGGGACGGACGGCACCTCCGGGACGGGCGACACCTCCGGACGACCGAATGATTTCACCAAGTCCGTCGCCCGCCGGCGGTACCTCCGGGGCACTTGACGGCGAGTAGCGCCGCTACGAGGAGATAATACTACGATACGGAAATACGTTTCGGACAAAGGTTTCGTACTTTTCGACGCTCCGCACGACCGCGCAACACGATTATTACGATATCTGCTAATTTCCGGCTACCACTCGTCGGATGCACAATCTTCGAGATTCTACGACCGATACGTGGACGAATGCAGGCAGGATGCCGATAAGCGAAGCCGGAGTGTTTGCACGAATAAACTTTCCGATGCGTCCTCATTTAATTAATCTCATTTAGCTCGCTCGTTAGCGGTATAAGCGAGAACTCGGGAACAGGCGCAAGTTCGCTCGCGGCGCGTTGCTCTCGCCGGCAAGCGAGAAATTTTTCCAGGCCCGATAGCGGCGTGTTGCCTTGGTTAGCGGGCGACACCTCCGGCCGCAACCGTTGCCCGTACCAAAGTCCAATCGCGGCGTGTTGCTTTTGTAAGCGGGCGACACCTCCGGCGGCACGCGCCGCCCGTGCCCCAACTCCGATCGCGGCGTGTTGCTTTCGTTGGCGGGCGACACATCCGGCGGCACGCGCCGCTTGTACCCCAAGTCCGATCGCGGCGTATTGCATTCGTTGGCAGGCGACACCTCCGGCGGCACGCGCCGCCCGTACCCCAAGTCCGATCGCGGCGTGTTGCTTTTGTTGGCGGGCGACACCTCCGGCCGCACAAGCCGCTTTTTTCAAGTTCGCTCGCGGCGTGTTGCTTTCGCCGGACGAGCGACAAATTCTTCCAAGTTCGCTCGCGGCGTGTTGCTTTCGCCGGGCGAGCGAGAAATTCTTCCAAGTCCGTTCGCGGCGTGTTGCTTTCGCCGGCGAGCGAGAAATTCTTCCAAGTCCGTTTGTGGCGTGTTGCTTTCGCCGGCGAGCGAGAAATTTTTCCAAGTCCGTTCGCGGCGTGTTGCTTTCGCCGGCGAGCAAGAAATTTTTCCAAGTCCGTTCGCGGCGTGTTGCTTTCGCCGGCGAGCGAGAAATTTTTCCAAGTCCGTTCGCGGCGTGTTGCTTTCGCCGTCGAACGTGTGGAGTTTCGTCTAACCGACAAGACGAATCCCCAAGCCGAGGGCTGAGTCTCAACAGATCGCAGCGTGGTAACTGCTCTACCGAGTACAACATCCCGCCACGTACCTAAGTCGTCTACAGACGATTCCGAGTCTCGACATCGAACTTGCGAAACCCATGATCGACCGTTAGACGCCGTGCCGTCGTAGCGGTGAGATCCCGGCGACGGGCGATGGCGCCGTACGGCAAACCGGGCTCGTGCGACGACCGGCCCGAGTACCGGCCGCCTAGTAGTGTCACATTGTTTTGACACATTGCGCCTTTTGACTCACGAGACTCCTAGAGATATCATTGCCACCTTCGACTGGAGAGGATACGGCTTTAGAGGCGTTCAGGCATAATCCCACGGATGGTAGCTTCGCACCACCGGCCGCTCGACCGAGTGCGTGAACCAAATGTCCGAACCTGCGGTTCCTCTCGTACTGAGCAGGATTACTATCGCAATGACTAGTCATCAGTAGGGTAAAACTAACCTGTTTCACGACGGTCTAAACCCCTCACGTTCCCTGTTGGCGGGTGAACAATCCGACGCTTGGCGAATTCTGCTTCGCAATGATAGGAAGAGCCAACATCGAAGGATCAAAAAAGCGACGTCGCTATGAACGCTTGGCCGCCACAAGCCAGTTATCCCTGTGGTAACTTTTCTGACACCTCTTGCTGAAAACTCTTCAAGCCAAAAGGATCGATAGGCCGTGTTTTCGCAGTCTCTATGCGTACTGAACATCGAGATCAAGCCAGCTTTTGCCCTTTTGCTCTACGCGAGGTTTCTGTCCTCGCTGAGCTGGCCTTAGGACACCTGCGTTATTCTTTGACAGATGTACCGCCCCAGTCAAACTCCCCGCCTGGCAGTGTCCTCGAATCGGATCACGCGGGAGTATTAAAGGCGATCGGCCGAGGCCTCACGCCACTCTGACACGCTTGGCTCTAGAACACAGTGACCGCCGGGGCGCGAAGCCCTCGGGGCACGCGCTCCGCCTAACCGAGTAAGTAAGGAAACGATGAAAGTAGTGGTATTTCACCGGCGATGTTGCCATCTCCCACTTATGCTACACCTCTCATGTCTCCTTACAGTGCCAGACTAGAGTCAAGTTCAGCAGGATCTTCTTTCCCCGCTAATTTTTCCAAGCCCGTTCCCTTGGCAGTGGTTTCGCTAGACAGTAAATAGGGACATTTATTATTTATTATTTGTTGCACCCTTCATTTCGCGGCTCCCAATGTTATATCATATCCGCTTGTTTTATCTAATGCTTAATTGTATTCATCTAACTCGTTCACATAATGTGATCGTATATGTTCAAGTGGTTATGTATAAGTTTATTTCTTTATAGAAATTTATTAAGTTCATTATTGGCTTCTTAGCCGTCAGTAATTCGTACTAACGTTTCCATCCCCGCCACGTGGACGCGAGCCATTCTACTCAGCGAAACCATTTCCATATTTCATATGTTTTTTCAATAAAAACAACAAATTCTTTGTAACTTTCTTTCGTTTTAATAAGTCTTTCCATATCAGAAAGACATTCATTTCTCAATTCCCTAATTCGTTCGTTTCTTAAATGTTCATATTTTATACAAGAGAAGATAATATGATATACTGTCTCCTCATTATCGCAATAGGGACAGGATGGTGTTGAACTTCACCCCAATCTGAATAGTCTATCGTTTGTAGAACCGTGACTAGATAGTATGGAGAACATCTTCTGATTTGGAACGAACCAGGGATTTTTTCCCACGAATGTCACATTGGGAATATAGGTATATGTAATACGGCCCTTGAGCGAATTTTTCCATCTGTGTTGTTACGTTTCTTCTAACTTTTTAACAAGTTGGGACTTTAATGTTTTTATGTACTCCTTTGTTCTTTCTTCAAAAGTCGTTTTTATTTCCATGTTATCATAAATAAAATTTTTATTTTTTTTAATATTATAAAATGCAGCGTCTTTAACAGCCTGCAAGTCAATAGATAAAGTACCAGTCAGAGTTTGTAGTGCTTCAGTTGATGTTGTTCTGCAGATATTATTAGTTGCTAATATAACAAAGCGCTGGGCAGCGTCCAATTGCCTTCTAGCGTGAGAGTGAGTGGCTCTTAGATACCACGCCCCCACAGCATATAGCATAATTGGCAGTAAAAGAGATTTATATAACAGTTTTAAACATCCTCTTCCTATTCTCCATCTACTTCTATTGACTCTTTTAATTTTAGCGAATATTTTCCTGACTTTCTCCTTAGTATATCTTATATGCGGCAAAAACGATAGCTTTTCATCCATGTATACTCCGAGATACTTTATTTCTGTACAAAATTTTATCTTTTTTTGCCCTAAGAAGACTCTGGGCTTCCTTTCAGCATCCAAATTCCCTTTTAATAACACAGCCCTTGTTCTATTTTCCTATATTTGTAACCCGCTATCCGTACTCCATTTCATTATCCTGTTTATTTCCTTCTGCGCCTCTTCCTCTAATTGTTTCCTGGATTTTCCTGGCACTAGGATTAGAATATCATCCGCATATGCTAATTATTCAGATCTCGTTTCAGCTTCAGTTTTTTGTTCCACTAATAATTGGTCCATAACTATGTTCCATGCTGTGGGCCCAAAAATGGAACCCTGAGGACACCCCTTACTCAGGAGCTTGGATACCCCCAATTCACTCTCCCGGCTTGCCAATTGTACCTCTCGATTCGAGAAGTAATCCATGAACACCTCAAACAACTTCCTTGTGCAGTGCACACTCCTAATCCTGTCCAAAATCCCAATCCAAGAAAGATTGTCGAATGCTCTACTTATATCGACAAATATGCCCATTACGTACTTTGATTCGGCCGATTTCACGCTGCTGACCGCTCTGCATATTGCGTCCTCCGTTGATCGTCCCTTTATGAAGCCATATTGATTGTCGGAGCACATTTCTAGACTTTCGTAAATTACTTTGTAACGTTGTACCATGATTCTTTCGTACACTTTCCCAACAACTGACAACAGTGAGATTGGCCTGTACGATTTAGGATCGCTCGGATCCTTTTCAGGGCTTTTGAGCAGCAGTTTTATATCCGCCTGTTTCCATTGCTTTGGAAAGCTGTTTTTATCAAAGCATGTGTTGAAGAGTGAGTAAAGTGCGTTTGGTGCTGCTTTCCAAACTATTTTTAATATTTCCGCTGTTATTTTATCCGGACCAGGAACTTTTTTCTTCTTTGTTCTTTTAATTGCTTCATCTATTTCGTCCATTCTTATTTCCTGTTCCATATTGTAGTTTAAGTATTCGCTATACCTGTTCTTTATGTTTTGTGAATCCTCTGCTTCTGTACTTTCCTTTCCATCCGGCATTAATGTTTCCAAAAGTCACTTCGCCGATGAAGTCCAATCAGTTGTAAGATCGCTACCTAATTTAATCGTACTTAGGATATTACTATTTTTAATCTTTCCCATCATTAGCTTGTATGCCAGTCCCCAAGGGTTTTTCGTAGTGTTCCGGTTCACGAAATCATTCCACGAGTCCTTTTTTGCCTTTCCAATCTCTCTCTTGTAGTCCCTTCTTAGTCTGCAGTATATATCAAAACTGTATTCATACGCCTTTTCATATTTAAGTTTCCTGTACCGTTTACAGCTTCTACGAGATGCCGCCAATCTTTTCTTTAAGTTGGTCAGTTGTTCGCTCTACCACGGTAGTGTTTTCCTAGACAGAGGTCTTCTCCTACTTAGATTGCTACTGCATATAAGATCAATCTTTCTATTAAATAGATTAACGGCGTTCTCCGGACTTGTATTTGTGATTTCTTTACAAAAGGTCCCATTGAGTTCTGATTTAATAACATCGCCAAACTGATCCCAATTGACCTTCTTTAAGTTATAGAGTTGTCCTGTGATTACCTGATTTGTTTCTGAATTTTTATTGTTGTTATGTTCAAAGTATATACAATTATGGTCTGAGGAAGTCATTTTCGGGAAGACCTTCCAATCATTAATATCCTTCAGGACTCCACTATTCACCACAGTCAAGTCTATATTGGCCTCTCCTATTATAGTAGAGAACGTTGGTTCGTTTCCAGGCTGATTCAAAATGTATACATTTTTATTTATTAGGAAATCCTCGAGTAATTCGCCTTTCGCGTCGTTCTCTTTGCAGTACCAAGTTTTGGAGTGAGCATTGGAGTCCATTGATATGATCATGTCGTGGCTTTTGAACGTTTCTATTATAGTCTCCAACTTATTAATAAAATAGTTTAGCTCCATGGAAAATTGACAATAAACTGATACCAAATATAAGTTTACTTCATTATGTATTATATGTGCGCAAGCTATATGTTCGTCCGTAAACTGTTCGATTTTTGTGACAGTTATTTCCTGATTATATACAACTATAGCAGCTTTTGTATCTGTCACCTTATTACTTTGAACAACTCTTGCACCAAGTGAAGCGCAGCCTTTGACTTGTCCTTGGAATACGTATGGTTCTTGTATCAGACACACATCAATGCCTTGTTCCTCTACTTTTAATCTTAATTCGTATGATGCCGTCTGCGAACGGCCAACATTTATTTGAAAGAATTTTATCATTATGTATAATCTATTTTATTCTTTACGATTTCAGTTACTCTTAGATACTCCGGGCATCTCTTGTCACTTACAGTATGATGTGTGTCTTTCCTTTTAGCTCTTGTACAATTAGCGCAGACTGCAGATTTCTCTCTCTCTCTGAGCAATTGGTGCTTATATGGCCCGCCCTCCCCCCCCCCACAGTGTCCACAAGTGGGGGTCTTTTCCTTGCAGTGTTTAACACTGTGGCTTAAGCCTAGACAACGGAAGCACCTAGTCAAGGCTAAGTAATCATTAACCTTGTATGATCTCCAGTCAATATATAGTCGTTCTTGCTCCAAGAGTTTTCTTCTTATCTCTCCTGTCACCTCTATTACCCAGTTATTAGTATTTCTGGTTTTAACAAATGTGTTGTATCTGTATTTAACCCTGCTTTCATTTTCCTGCTTGGCGATTCCAAGTTTTCCAACATTCTTAGACCAAAATTGTTCCATAAACTGCTCCTTTGTGACCGACTTTTCTACGTCATATACTATCATACTGGGTCCAGTTTTCTTAGGCAACTCTGTTTTCAGCCCGCATTCATTGTCTTCTATTATCTGCTGGATCTTTTTTAATTCGTTTCCACCTTCCGTTTCCACTAGAATGCCTCTGTCTCCCACCTTTCTCATTCTTTTAATCCTTATTTCTTTAATTAACGGATTCATTTTCTTTGTAAGTTTTTCTTTGACATCCTCACACGTTAAATTGTCCTTTTCATTTAAAGGCTTAACAATCATTACCGAAGAATTAGTCTTGAATCCGCTTTTTAGTGTAGTACGTTGGATAATTTCTTTTTTTTCTGTTTCAGATGCTGCTGTTCCGGACCATGGAGTGAACGCCACTTGAACATAGGACATCGAACTGATAGAATTTTTCGATGCCAGGTAAGTACACTTTAATTTTTCTCTCTCAACGATACTCTCTTGTAATTTCCCTTCTAGTAGCACCCACTTAGACAATATGAACTTAATTGTATTCTTATTGATTTTATTGTTTTCATTAAAGAGAAACTCTTCTAGAGCTACTCTTTCAGATCTCACTTCTTCTAGCGTAACTTCCTTGTCGTCCTTTTCAACTTTCGGTGAGCCTTTTTGTTCCAGTTTCTCTCTTTCCACACTATTCGCACTGCTTTTTTGAACAGGTTCAGGAAAAATAAATACATCATTATCATCAGTTTCTCTGGTATTTTTTGAACTGGGGCGTTTTGTCGTTTTTTTTTCAGCCGGAGAGTCGTATGCCTCCTCACCTTGTTCAAGCAAAGCGCTAAAGCAAGGCCTATTTATTCCTCCAGTTATTATTTTCGCCGATGGTGGTGGTGATCTGGGAATAGACTCCCTTCTCTTGAACGGGTCCTGTTCTTTATCTCCGGGTTTGTGTTTCATCGTTAACTTTGGTTTGAGTGTATTTTTAGTTTTTTCATTTTTCTCCATTTTTCATCCCACGAGTATGGTAGGAACAAGTATCAAGTGATTCAGAGCCTCCATGATATCACCAAGCCTAGCTACTCTGGGGGGTCGGCAGGTACCCCAGAGGGAACGTTTGCGACCGCGCTGTTTCACGTCTTCGTGGCCAAGCAGCCATCGGCACGTTGCCTTACACCTTGGCTTAAGACGTTTGGTGCATTCTTAATCTGTCCTCTCCTTCCAAACTCATCCGGCAAGGTTGAACCTACCAGGGGCATAACCCCCGCCGGCATGACTTCGAAGGTGTGTTCGCGTCGCATGCCCTAACATGCTCCTTCTCACTCCAATGCGCTCCAATACGTTCGTGTCACCGGAAACAAGATGGCGACTAGATGTTCGCGTCACGTTAGAGCATACTCTAAGGAGCAATTAGGAGCACGCTCTATTTGCCTCACCTTCGAAGGTGGTGCATTTGGGGCTATTTTATCGCGCATGCGTGTGAAGCTTGTACTGTAAACAGTATCCACTGCTCAAGAGTCGGGTAGTCCAATAACCTCGCTTTTATTATTCGGCTACGCCGTTACTGTCTTGATATTTCACAATGGAAACTTCTTTTAAGTATTCAGGTAAGAATTTTATATATGATGCTGATTACTTAAATACTCATAATACTTTTTATATTTTTACTTAATTAACTAATAAAATAAATTCTAAGAGATAGATTAAATGATTTTATTCTAAGATAATTTAAATTGCATAAATATTGTACTATATTAATAGTTTTATTTTTCAGCTGTGAAACCTAAACTGGTATCATTAAAATTAATTAAGCCTCCCCAGACTTTTGCGTGTACTTCTGTTGTAACTGCTACAACAAACTCGACACAGTTCCTAACCACAACTGCGCCTTTGGATTCTGTACTGAATAAAATAAGTTTTTCTACAATTCAACCTCAGACTATAATCCACGAGAGTCCTTCTGTTACAGTTCCTGTAACAAGCTCTATGCAGTACACACCTACAACTTTGTCTTCACTAGACTCTTCAATTGTGAATGCTTTACTAAATAAAGCAGGTCCTTCTGAAATTCAGCCTCAGATTAAAGTCCATGAGAGTTCTTCTGTTACGATTCCTGTAACAAGCTTTATGCAGCACACGCCTACAATTGTGTCTTCATTGGACTCTTCAATTATAGACTCAGATAATGAAAAAGAGAATACTTCTGGTGTCAATAATGATGGCTATTTTATTTATGACTATAAAACCATAATGTTGTTTTTCACAGAGTATGAACAGCATGAAAAAAAATTCCAGAAAAGAAAATATCAAAGTAAAGAGGCTATGTTTCAAGCGATAGCAGAATCCTTCCAAGAAAGAGGTTATGTGAATGCTACTAAAAATCACATGAAAAATAAATTTAAATTGTTGAAGAAGAAATGGGATAAACATATCAAACAGACCATGGGAAAAAATAGTTCTGGAAAAGGCACTAAACCTCTTCCATTTAAAGAGTAAGTTCTATCTTGTGTTTTCTGTATATAATTATATATATGATATTTTTGAATTAAACATTATAATTAATAGTTCAGTCGATTTGTTTCATATTTTTATTTTGTCATTCTTACAATATTCTGTTTTTATTAAGTAGTTAGTATTATATTTAGTATTTAATAAGTAAGTAATAGAATACATATGTATCTTTACAGTGAAATGATAAACTTATTTGGAAAAAGTCACAGTGGAGTGCCATCTTTTGTAGCTGGCCGCAATGGAATGGTTTCTCAAGAAGACATTTTGCAAAAAGTGGTCAGTCAACATTTGTCTCAGTGAGTAATCATCTCCTTAAAATGTTTTTTAATTCATTTCTAGATATATTTTTAGATATAATTTAAAATGTTTTCTATTATAGGAATGTAAATGAAGAACAATCTTCTATTGCACTAGACTCGCCACCTTCGACACCATCTGCAGTTAACAGTCAATCTCAATCAGTAATAGGTAGCAGCAAATCGTCCATGACGGATAGCAGTTGCTCATCTTTAATAAATACAAAAGCAAAAGTACGAGATGGCAAATTGGCGCATACTCTACAATCACTTAAGGAATCCATCTGTGCTGTGCTACAAAGAGAAAGTGATGCCAAACAAGAAACACGTACAAAATACCTGACGGAGCTTAAAAAATGTAATGAATTACAAATAGAACAATTACAATTGCAAAAAGAACGAAATAGTATCTTACAAAGGCAACTTAAGATACTAGAGAGAATAGAAAGTAAAAAATACTCAACACAAGAATTATCAGACGAAGAAGATTATAAAGATATAATAAGACTGAAGGTTTACTAAATTATATGTATACATAAGACATTCATAAAGTTTGTTCCTTTGCCTACTTAAAGGAGAAAATGTAGTAAAACACATTTATTAATCTTTTCTACATATAAATTCTGCGAAGTTACACATTTTTCCTGACAAGATCTGTCAGATATAGTAATTATAAAAATAGACACATTGTCTTTTAAAAAATGTTAATAAGATATTATTACAAATTTATAAAATTTATGAACAGTTTATTAAGTTTAATTTTAATTTTGTTAAAAGACAAGTGTGTTGGTTTTTACAATAATTATATCTTAATTAGATCTAATAATTAGATCTTTCATCATTGGGAAAAATGTGTAACTCTACAGGATTCAAAGGTAAAAAAAAGCTAATAAATGTACACATTTTCAATCACTTCATTTTTTACTTTATAACCAAAGTTACAAACTTTATGAACATTTCACGTAAATGAAGTTATATGTATTTAAAATTTATATAATTTTGTTAATTTTATTTAAAATTTTTATTTCAAGTTGAAATAACTTTTATTTTATTAAAGTTTATTTTAGTTTTTTATTTATTTATTTTCTGTTATTTTGATAAACAGCGTGACAAAGCTGTATCAAGCTCTGCAAGAGAGGAAAGCTACATTTACTTATTGAGTTCTTTTAGTTGAAAAAAGCTGCATTTATTTATTGAGTTTTTTTAATTGGGAAAAGCTGCATTTACTTATCGAGTTTTTTTTTACATAATAAAGCAGCATTATTTACTTGCAGTCAAGCGTACAAAACGTGATTGAAAATCAAAACTGTCATTTCTTGTTCAATTTACATTTTTTTGTTAATTATCGATAAAAAATCATAATAAAATATATATTTGCATTATGCAGTTATATTTCTCTATTTGTATGAAAAATAGGCGTATATGACAATAAAAGACTGATGTATGGATAAATTTTTAACAAAATTGTTTTATTTGTTGTCTTACATATTACATAAGAATTTATTTTATAAAATTTAATATCAAACTTTAATAATTTTTAATTAAAATGAGCTGAATAGAAGATATATAATCGTAATATTCATAATTATTAATAAATGAAATATATTTGTGTAATCGTTATGGTTATAATCGTTATAATCTTGAAACTATAATTGTACATTGTTTCCTAATTTTTATAACTAAAAAAACATAAATATTTGAAAGCACTTTGATAGTTTTGTACATTAAATACATATCATACATATTTTTAATTGAACGACACAGATTGATACAATGCAGTATGTGATATGTCGACGTTGACAACGACACGATATTGATATTTAAAAAAATAATAAACATAATATTTAAATATTAATATTAGAACATAATATTTAAACAAATTTATTTGGATACTCTTATTCAAATCATCGTTGAAACAGTTGTCTACATAATTCGTCTCTGAGATCGCGACCATGTCGATCATCATCCGGATCTTCATTTCTATCTGCTGCTGGGACATTATGTAACAATACCTGCGCATTTATATCAGCATGGTTGTCGACTTCAGGTTCTTCCATGTGTTTCAAATCATCCAAGTCAGCCAAATTGTGAAGAACGCAGCAAGCGAAGATGAATTTGACGATAAATTGCATATTCCTCAACTTGAGGAAATATAACTGTCTGAAACGTTGTTTCAGTATTCCAAATCCATGCTCAACTGAAATTCTGCATTGACTGTGTATACGATTAAAATTTCTTTGGGCCTGTGTCAAATGTCCATTATCCCGATATGGAGTAATTAATTGGAGAAGGCATGGATATGCAGCATCTCCAAGAAGTATGCTTCCATCTAAAATAAAAGCATGTATATTTAAAATTAACAGCTAAGGCTAAGGCTGCTTTTTGATATTCATTCTGCTAGTTGAAAATCTATATTTTATATTATGTACTACAGATTTATAATACTGGCAGTAAATATCAAAACGTAGCCTATGAAAACATTTACAGTGAAGTATATATTTTAATCATAAATCTTACAGATATGGCAATGCATAGTCAACCACATCTACATACATAGAAATATTGAAAAATGTTTCTTTTTTTAATCTCCTCCGGACTTTCGAATACAGAAACTGTTGACGCATGTCATAAATTTGTATAATCAATAGACTCTTATATTAATCGCTCGTATATCAACGGAAAGGTTTGATCGTTCGAACCGACACACGACAACATTATCGACCTTGTTCACCATCCCATGTGATAAGAGTCACGCTGTCACGTGTACATTTTATTTACTCCTATTCTTTCGTCGCTCCGATTCGCCGAAACAAACATCCGATCCCGAGAAAGAGAGGATTCCGTGACGAAAACTCGGAACGCTCCCGAAAACCGAGAATCAGATCTCTGCGAACCGTGCTATCGATCAGCTGCAAATACAAGTAAACATATGTTCGTTGCTGTAATCACTTTCCTCTCGGAGCGAGCCTTCACGAGGCTGTACAAGCCACCAGTCGATCAACAATAATTTGAATTAGAGCGACGCCGTCGCGCCTACTGATATCGACAACATTTTTTGGTCCTTCGAGCCGGATCGCTAACGAGAGAAGACGACAAGTCGTGAAGTACATCATCCAATTACATTTTGGCTGACTTTGATCACGACCTACGTTGTTTAACGCAGCAGCCGCCATTCCAATAATGGCTACCACCGCAAAGCTTTTGGAGCAACAGCTCGACCTTGTTAGATCGGTTGCAAATGCCGTATCTAATTTCAAAAAACTCGGCCACGCCAAGATGACGTCCACCGTGACTGCAAACCGGATGGAACGCGTCAAGGAACAGTTCCGGGAGATTCGCGTCAACAACGCCAAGCTGTTAGTCCTCGCCGAGGTCGCTACGAAGACCACGCATCGATACTTCACCGAGGAGCTGTATCAACAAGCCGAGGTCCAGATGGATGCTGCCCTTGACTACCTGGCCGAATTTGCCATACCTCCCATTGCCGCCCCGCACATCAACATCATGGACGCTTCGAACGCAAGTACCGATTATCATCATGGTCCGCGCCCGGTCTCGCGTTTACCGCGAATCGAATTACCGAAATTTGACGGCTCTTTCGAGCGGTGGGAAACGTTCCGCGATAGATTTAAAGCAATGGTAATTGACGATCCGATTTTAACAAATGTAGAACGCCTGCATTACTTATGTTCAATCGTTACCGGAACGGCCAGCACTTCGCTGAGTCACTTAGCAGTCACCGATGCGAATTTCGAAGTCGCGTGGCAAATCTTATCGTCGCGCTTTGAAAATCAACGTCGAATCGTCAACTCCCATCTTTAAATTTTATTCTCGTTACCGTCGGCAACGCATGAAACCGCGAAAGAGTTGCAGACTCTGCGTGACACCACCAATACCACCGTACAAGCGCTGAAAAATCTAAAACGTCCCGTCGATACGTGGGACGATGTTCTCGTGTTCCTCGTTTCGCAAAAACTCGACAAAGCTTCGAGAAAAGCGTGGGAATTAAAAATGAGCGAATCGCAAAATTTACCGTCCTATTCTCAACTCGACAAATTTTTAGAGTCTCGCATTCGCGCGTTCGAAGTTATCGCCCCGACGAAAAACATCGAGTCAGCCGAGACTACCTCGTCAAAAATTAAATCGGCCAAATCCGTAGCATCACATACAACGGCCGTGAAGTTCGAATGCCCGGTCTGTAAGGGCCATCATCGTTTATTTCAATGTACACAATTTGCCGCTTATACGCCGGAGCGCCGTTTCGAATTTATTAAATCGAACCGCCGTTGTTATAATTGTTTCGCGGCAAACCATGCGTTAAAGGATTGCACCAACAAGCATCGTTGTCGAGAATGTAAGCAAAAGCATCACACTCTCCTTCACCTTGGAAACCACGCAAAGTTACTGTATGCTGAATCGTCACATTCAAAAGAAGAGACGAAAAAAGACCAAGACAAAAACGTTGTCGCTCTTACCCTAACACGTTCAATGCCAGCTATTCCCGCCGTTCTGCTCGCTACAGCGCGCGTCCGCGTACATTCCGCGCACGGTCGCTTCATTCCCGCTCGCGCGCTTATCGATCCAGGATCGGCTGTGACACTCATTACGGAGAATCTTGCGCAATTACTCCGTCTTCCTCGAGTAAAGCAAAATTTAAGCGTTACTGGCGTTGGTCAAACAAAAACTTCCGCACGCTACGCAAGCAAATATTAAAATTAGTCCCGTAAAAAGTAACAATCCCGCGTATTCGACGACGGCTTTAATATTGTGTTCGCTCGCGGAATACGTGCCACCTCCCGTTGCGTCTCACACTAAGTGGACGCACCTCGACGCCCTCGAATTAGCCGATCCTGATTTCCTGAGTCCTACGCCAATCGATATAATAATTGGAGCCGATATGTATGGAAATATTTATCGCGACGGTTCACACAAGGGAACACCACACGAACCGTTCGCGCAGAATACCGCGTTCGGCTGGATTCTCTCGGGTCCTACCGTCGAAACCTGCCCCCGCAATTCCGTACCCGCATATCATACTAACATTTCACCTAATCTTGAGCATACCTTAAAACAGTTCTGGGAACTCGAAGATATCCCAGCCCGCGTTCATCCGAGTCCGGAAGACACCCAATGTGAGGAGCATTTTGTGACGACTCACTACCGCACCATGGAAGGACGCTACGTCGTGCGTTTTCCCTTTAGAAATGGCCCGCCTCGCGACCTTGGAGACTCTCGATTCGCCGCGTTGAAGAGTCTCGAACGGCTCGAACGTCGTTTTCGAACCGACCCATCGTTAGCAACGGAATACACCGCATTCCTTACCGAGTACGCAAACCTAGGTCATATGACTAAGATAAATCCTACCGAATTTCCCGCCCAAGCTCCCGCGTACTACATTCCACACCGTGCCGTGATCCGTGAACATAGCAATACAACCCGACTTCGTGTTGTGTTTAACGCGTCGTGCAACACCGCCACCGGCAAATCATTAAATAGCGCTCTTCATGTAGGAGCAAAATTGCAAACCGATCTAGTAGCGGTCGTTCTCCAATGGCGACAACCTCGATTTGCACTATCAGCGGACATCGCCAAAATGTATAGGCAGATTTTAGTACACCCTCTCGATACGAAGTATCAATGCCTCTTATGGCGATCGTCTCCGACGGCTCAGGTCGACGAATACCGACTTCTTACCGTCACTTACGGCACCGCCGCTGCCCCATTCTTGGCCTTCTGCAGAACAAGTCTAACCAGTAACACTCTAACAGTGAACGGCCGAATCGGCTGCTGCAAACGAGGCTACGAACAGGTCAGAAGCGGCTGCAAACGAGACTACAACAAGTACTTAAAGGCTACGATCGCCTCACTCAGGGTACTGCTGCAAACGGGCTAGGGCGGGCTTCGAACAGGTCAAAAGAGACTGCGAAAAAAGCTGCGATCAAGTCAGGAACAATTTTCGAAACTGTCACTTGAGTGAACGAACGCGAAAGAACCCGAAAGAACCCCGAAATAACGAGACACAAACGTGAAAGAACCCGAAAGAACGATGCACAAACCCGAAAAAACCCGAAAGAACTCGAAAGAAACGAGGCACGAACGCGAAAGAACCAAAAAGAACGAGAATGAATAGTGAAAATAACAACGAGCAACATACTTTGGAGAGACGGCAGTTGGTAACGAGTTGCATGCGTCAGCGAGAAAAAATTTCCCTCGAAGACATGTCATATACAAGGATACGATAATCTGTAGCAAGCCGACATTGTCGAGATGCGTCCGTACTCCCGTTTCAACAGAGGTTACCACTACATACTCACCGTCATCGATGTGTTGAGCAAGTATGCGTGAGTGAGCTGTACCACTCAAAAGTAAAGGAGGAAGCGAGACAGCTGACGCAATCGCTGAGATAATTCGAGATGGCAAGAGATGCCCGAAAAACATGCAAACTAATAACGGGAAGGAATTTTACAACGCCGTTGTGCAACGACTTATGCGAAAACATGACATTAATCACTATTCTACATATTCGGTATTGAAAGCGTCGGTCGTCGAGCGATTTAATCGCACGCTAAAGAACGACATGTGGAAGATGTTTACGCTGAATGGCACTTACAAATGATTCGGACATGCTGCCACGTCTCGTATCAAATTACAACGGACGCAAGCATCGAACGATTGGTATGCGACCCGCCGACGTTACCCCCGCGATCGCCGAAAGACTCTTGGCTACCGTGTACAATCGTGTAAAAATCGCGGGCTCGGCAAAGTTCAAAGTAGGTGATCAGGTACGCGTCAGCAAGCACAAACAACTTTTCGAGAAGGGATACACGCCAAATTGGACAACCGAGGTGTTTAAGATTGTTAAAGTGCAGCATACTAATCCCGTAACATATCTACTCCAGGATTATCGCAAGACATCTATCGCTGAAGCGTTTTACGAGCACGAGCTGCACCGCGCAAATTGTCCGGATGTGTATCACGTGGAGAAAATACTGCGCAGAAAGAGTGACGAGGTTTACGTGAAATGGTTGGGATTCGACAGTTCGCACAACTCTTGGATACATAAAAACAATGTTATTTAATGTATATTAATTCAATCATTGTATAACATATTTTATATTGTATACCATATATAAAATATATAAAATATATAACAAAATATATATATGTAACGGCGTGGCCGTTACTAACGCCTCGCGGGCCGATCACCCGCCCGCCACTTGAGGCTATGGCGCCTAAGACGCCCCTAAACGCAAAAACATAAGCGATACACGGGTCACCCTACCCCAGGGGCGCCCCACTACAACCCCCAGAAGCGCCCCACTACGACGCCGGCGTTACCCCCACCACAGCCTCGATGTAGAGTGGGGGAACCGCCGGCAGGGTATATAAGCCGGCTCGACGGATGAGCCGGCACCAGTCCTGTTCCGGACCTCCTAGCCAGGCAACGGGCTTCTCGTTGTTACGCCGGGTTTCTCGGTTTCTGGCCTCCTACCTTTAGTATCGGGCAACGGGTTTCTCGTTGTTACGCCGGGTTTCCCGGTTTCCGGTCTCTTCCTGCTATACACCGGCTGACGGGTTTCTCGTCATTACGCCGGGTTTCCCGGTTTCCGGTCTCTTCCTGCTACACGCCGGGCAACGGGTTTCTCGTTGTTACGCCGGGTTTCCCGGTTTCCGGTCTCTTCCTGCCATACACCGGGTGACGGGTTTCTCGTCATTACGCCGGGTTTCCCGGTTTCCGGTTCTTCCTGCTACACGCCGGGCAACGGGTTTCTCGTTGTTACGCCGGGTTTCCCGGTTTCCGGTCTCTTCCTGCTATACACCGGGTGACGGGTTTCTCGTCATTACGCCGGGTTTCCCGGTTTTCCGGTTCTTCCTGCTACACGCCGAGCAACGGGTTTCTCGTTGTTACGCCGGGTTTCCCGGTTTCCGGTCTCTTCCTGCTATACACCGGGTGACGGGTTTCTCGTCATTACGCCGGATTTCCCGGTTTCCGGTTTCCGCTACAGGCTATACGCCTCGTACACCGTATCTCTAAGTTATACCGGGTAATTTGTAAGTCTTTTCCGGACACCGCTACAGGCTATACGCCTCCGTATTTTGTTTATACCGGGTAGTCAATAAGTTTCTCTATTTAAGGCTTTATGCCAACAAACATTTTGTTTACTTGAATAAACCAAAGCATTGTTAATAAGGAATAAGCGAGTCTGAATCTCCCCCTTCCTCCCGAATCCTGGAACCGGCGAGCCGATCCGCGGCGTCGGGAAAGGTGAACCGTTACATATATAACAAAAAATATATATATAATTCTCATTAATACATCCTTACAATATAGTATAAATATAATAAATATAATAAAGATAATAAATATAAGAAATATAATAAATATAATAAATATAATAAATATAATAAATATAATAAATATAATAAATACAATAAATATACATAATATATAATATATTTACAACGGTATTCTATAATGTCCCCACTGCAAGGTGTCGGTCGACTAAGGTACGACATACCGCTTGTCGTCGTAAGGACTTAGAGCAATTTTTGTCTCACTGATGGTATACACTTTATGCAATTTCGATCTTATACATGACTGCTGACGCGTCATTTCAAGTTCTTTATTAAGACAGTGCGTATAATCGTCGAATGTTATACTACGCGCTACGACGTTACTTTGATACCTTTTGCCTTTTTAATGTCCTTTTTACCGTCCACCCGCAAAGCATACATTTTTGCTCTAAGCCCGACAAATTCGGTCATTATCGCACCGTTATTCTCATCTTTCATCAGACCCGGCACCTTTTTATTCGCGAGCGGTATAACGTACACATTATTCGCAGCGTAATCGCTGGTATCGAATCGAGCGATATCGCGTTTTAAATTTTCATAGACATCCTGGGATTTAATTTGATATATTTAACTGTCCGTGTCGGTGTACATTACTTTACAATTGTCACGATAAAGCGGTGACATGTATTCGTGGTGAAATTCATAAAAACATACTTAAAATATGTCGAGTATGCACATGCCGACGTAGATTGATTTGTAGAATTTAACTTCGAGTTTGCATAATTCTATGGCAACTAATTTTTTCCGAAAATATGCTTGTACTATGAAAATTTGGTTTCGCGATCATTGCCTCCGCACCGTACCGTCTGTCCCATTTTATTAATAATTTTACATCCACATGATTGCGCACATTTTCCATCGTCTTACCGAATACCGCATTATTCATCAATTTATATAAATCTTTTTCAAAATTGTTTTTTGCTTGTGCTCTAAATTGTGTGTTGAGTTTGATATATTTTTGAAGCCACGCTGACTGCGTGTATTGTAGTATGCGGTATATTTTTGTTATGCGTAGCCTGTGACGCGTGCACTGCTGCAGATTACGATAGTGTATTACGTAGCGCTTCTTATCGTAAAGCGTTGCGAGGATTTATACTCCCGTTTACCGGACGGCTTATCGCGCGTCGGGCAAAACGGTAGGTCAATGTGTGAGTCATGAAAATGCTGCGGATACTCTAAATCTACTTCGAGAACATAGTCTATTGGTGAATCAAACACGATAGATGATATATCAAAATTCGATACATCGTCGACCCACCGAAAATCGGCATACGGCAATGGTTGACACATTGCCCATCCGTACAAATTATTTACATCAAAATACATGAAATAAGATGAGGGTTTCGATGGGTCGTACGATTCCATGTACTTGTTATTAGCCTGTGCGTATCGACCTGAACATTGACTAAGGCCGCCGCGTATACCTCGTTTGACAAACATTACCATGTCAATGTCTGTTAATAATTCAAATTTTATATTTGTATGTTTTAATATGGCGTCCCATGTATATCCGGGGAGAGTATAATAATACGCGGAATCGAGTCCATAACTTTTTATACAATTGTCGCGAAAATTTTCAAAATAGGAAAAAGTTAAGTCCACCAAAAACCGGACAACAAAACGGAAATCCTGAAAAATGTTTCATTTATTTTAGATACGATTCAGAAGAAGAAGCCCATAAAATAAAATGATTTCGTTAGTTCCAATCACCAAGCTACTTGAAAAATCAAAAGTAGAAGGGGGCGATGAACAACCTAACTCGCCTAAAGAAAAATGGAATGCTAACGAAATGACAAGAATTAAAAACGAAATTTTTCACGAAATCGAAAAAGTTCATCCACAAAGTCCAATAAATCAACCAATTTCATGGACAAGATACAATAAAAATACCAAAATTGAACAATCAATTCCATACCAGCAGAAATCATACAGGATTGATATTCCATTGAAATCACCTACTGTAATACAATTCGTTAAAACTCAACCGCAAAACGAATTTGGAATTGACAATACTCACCAAAACGTTGATACAACCAGAGGAAGAGCCAAAAACCAGGAACCTGAAAAAATAAAACAATTAAGTACTAAACAGCTACGGATACAAGAGGAAGAAGAAGTAATTAATCAACATTCAATTACATCGAAAAACATCTTACCTCAAGAAAATCCAAAACAGCCCAGGGAACCTGAAAAAAGAAAGAAGATTAGCAATCAAGCTAATAAAGATCACTCACCACCCGAAGATCCGAGGCCATCCAAAGGAGATTATCAACCTGAAAAAGAAAACAAATCAGAAGGGGTTACAAAAGAAAAATTGGATAACAAAAATTTAATTTACTTACCACCGGAAAAATTAAATTCATCCATGAACCAACCCGAATCTGAAAAAGAAATTACAAAAATTATCATCTTATCGAAGTCACTCGAAAAAGCGGAGAACACGCGTGAGGAGAACGCAACGTGAGACCCCCCACCGAGCGACCCCCCACCAAGCGTCTCCCCACCGAGCGACTACGCGACACGCGACGTATGCGCGACACGCTCGATCCAGTCAGTGCCTCTCGCATCCGCTACACGCAAAGTATACCCACCACGTGTTCCGAGAATTTCCACGAGCCGAAACCGCGATGGACGATAAGCTTAAATATCTCGAACAATGCGAACACCAACTAAACGCAGAAATCAAACAAATTCTTTAACAAAGGAAGATTTCGAGAAAAGAAAGAAGGATCAAACAACTACGGAAAATCCGTGAATCTTTACAACAAAATCCAGTAGGAGACACGGAAAGCGAGGATGACGAAATTTTACGCCAATTACAACAACAGGCGGACGAAGATGTCAACCACGCATTTATACACACCGACAAATTTGCAATTATCGACTACGAGGATGATACGAGAACAATCGTAACAACCACCATCCAGATAAAATGCAACAAAGGCATCAATCATATGGCCTCAAAGCCGATAATTGTTACTCAAGAAATGGTCGGAAAGAGTTTCCAAAAACGAGTCGAAGCGCCATGGGCAGGAAAAATGGTTACGTATATGACCGATGGCCTAAATAAAAATTGTCCGTACATCGTCTTTGACAAAAAGAAGCCTCTACATACCATCGAAGAGGAAATAGAAGCGCAAAGACAAAGAAAAACGACTGACACACCGGAAGCAAATAAAACCTCAGCCACACCGGAATTAGATGAAAATCTACCTACGTCGGCACATCCCGAAGATCCGATAAATCGAACGGACAACAGACCAACGGAAATACAACCCGTTCCTTCGACATCCTTCGCGTCCACATCATCGAAAAATAATAACAAAATAAAACAGAGGCACGAGGTTATTTTCGAATCGGATGAAGAAACGGACGAGAACACTCCACAGAACGGACAAGAGTTACCCAAAAAACGCGGAGCAAAACGTAAATCATTACCCAACATAAAAGTGAAGAGTGTAACAAGATGCACTAAAGAGCTAAAAGTTCTAATTAAAGATGCTGAAATATCACAAAGACGCCCGCATAAACCTCAGCGAAACGTCAAATCAGTATCATACACAGAAAAATCTTCACATAGCTCCGATGATAACGAAATACAACCCAGAAACGTCAGAAAACGCAAAAGGAATAGTAAGGGAAAATTCATCCGGATCCGTGACGAATCCGAAGAAGACCCTGCAACAACTGAATCACCGAGTCAACTCAGCCTCATTCCGGAAATAGGCAAGCCGGAAATAGGCAAGCCGATTCCCGAAATAAGAGAAGGGGGTATGCGACCGACGACTGGCCGCCACTCGGAGATCCAGCCATCGCAGGTACTGCAGCCTACCATCCCGCACGAGATAACGGACCAGCAGCACGCTCTCCGGGAATGTCCCCATACGGCGTAAACCCTTTGCGTAACATATGTAAATATAAATAAAGTATTTAACCCATAGTCTTAAGTCTTAGAATTAAATAGGGTTATCCAGTATCTTGGATAACGGATATAACGAAAACATCCATGCAGAGAGTTATTAACCTATAAGGTAAGATTTTGATTTATTTCATGATACAAAACAAACGTATGGATGAAAGGCATAAAACAATCCATCCATAATTCAAGTTAACTAATTCCATCCACACGTTGTGCGAATTATGCTCAAAAGTTTATTTTAATCAATTTGCATGGATAGAAAATAACTAAACATTAAAATAACAAACCTAGTGGATAACATGCACGTGAAATCGGATTCTATAAAAGGAGATCCACAACTGGACATTAGTTTTCGTAAATAATTAATTTCACTGAATTCGCGTGGATGAGATTCACGATATAAGTCTTCTAAACAATCCTATGGATAGGATAAGCCGAAAACGGCAATACGTGCGATAACTATTTCGTTACTTATATTTTATTGTCAAACGATCATTAATGGCTAAAAATGAGTTTTGTTGATAATTTTGATATTTCAATTGTTTATTTTTTCTATTTTCTAGATTGGCTCAGAAGCCATAGTTTTCGATCTAACGCACGTTAAAACATTAATTTGATTTTATATAATCTTAAAATTAACTTACCTTCAATTGCTCAGGAAATGTGTAAAATCACTTTCTGGACATATATAAATATAAAGGATAAAAAACATATATACTTATCAAAAATACAAAAAATTATATATAATTGATAAAATACAAAAACATATTAATTTTTAAGTTGTAAATAGTGTAAATAACGTTTAAAGCATGTCCATGCATATATAAACTAGTTACAAGCATTTTTGTAAAATTTATATTAAATAGGAACTCTTGTTGAACGAACTATGCATAGCAAAAATCCGAAAACGGGAACTCTCGACGAGTCAGATATACTCCCGAGCGCCGCGATACGCCGGAGCCTCAGCGGTGGGGCGCCGCGCGCTCATTGGCTGGCGGGCCATGAGTGGGGCGCGCTACTCCCCGACTATATAAGGCGCGCCGCCAAGCGGACGAGACACAGTCTCTCCGGATAGTTCCAACGCTAAACTACGGTCGTTCCGCGTATTGACAAAGACTTCCTACGTTTCGTTGTTTAATGTCCCGCGTGCTTCGACGCGTAATCATTGTGATAGTTCGTGTACTTTGGCGAGAAACTTAGTACATTGCGACGAGAATTCTATTGATTACGGACAGTATACTGTAAGTCACGCGCAGTCTGTTGCATGAATGCTAGTAGTGTAACAATTGAGTGACTTGTCCGACTTGTGCGCGTCTCAGGACAAAGACACCTGTCGTTAAATTGTAAAAAAGGATCGTGAGGAATAATTGTGCATTGTTCGGACTAAACAAGTGTAAGAACTGGTCCTCAGTAAAAACGTCAATAAATATTGTGTTGGACATTAACAGTTTTTCATACTTACCTTCATTGCGCATCCCACGTCATATTCTCTCGAACTTTTCCTAACCGCGTAGGGGTGAAAGATCTCGCGTCGACCTGGAAATGAGTGAGAAAGTGAGTACGTACCTGGATTACCTGCCTCGAGCGCGGATTGCGTCATCCCGACTCGACTACGTTCAACGCGGCGGCGGCGACCATCAAAGGCGGCGCGCGGCGTCACAAAGGACGGCGGCGACAAAGGGTCCTCGGCGGCACTCAATACCTTGTTCTTTGTATAGGATAAAAGAACTGGCAACCTTTCCGGTGAAAGCGGTGGCCCCTGTGATTGGTAAGTCCGAAGGAGGGATCCCTACCCATACAGGTTCGGTCACAACCTAACCTAACCTAACCCCGAAGGCGCGGGCCAGGTTGATTCTGACAATTTCGTAGGCGTCTTTGAGTCGACGTCGAACTGTTTCGGGAGCGTTGCTGGTGGTTGCCGGGCGGCGGTCGTCGGGATGCGGTGATTGTAACTCCCGGCCGTACATCAGAAAGGCCGGGGTGTATCCCGTGGATTCTTGTCGTGCGGTATTGAAGGCGAACTGGAGCTGGGGGATGTGTTCATCCCAACGGCGATGTCGGCCCTCCACATATTGCGCCACCATGGTCTTTATGGTGCGGTTGGCTCGTTCGACCAGGTTGCACTGCGGTGCGTAGGCGGGGGCGGTTCTATGCTTGATCCCGAAGGATCGTAGTAATCCCTCGAGCTGGTGCGATCTCAACTGAGTCCCGTTATCAGAGACGATGGTGTCCGGGCAGCCGATATATAATACGCCCAGCTACTTCTCGCGTGACGTTGGCGGCGGTGGCTTGGCGGAGCGGCGTCATCTCTATCCATTTGGAGAATCGATCCTGCATGGTCAGCAGCCAGGTATGGCCACTGGTCGATCGTGGTAATGGCCCGACCAGATCAATGGAGACCTGTTGCCACGGGTGCGTGACGTTGGTGGCTCGAAGTTTCCCGGCCGGCAAGGTTTGTGCGGCCTTGTGGGTGGCGCAGTTTTGGCAGTCACGGACGTATCGAGTGACGTCGCGGAACATTCCTGGCCAATAATATAAGCGCGCTACTCGTGCGATGGTCTTCGCAATGCCAAAGTGTCCGGCGGTTGGGTCGTCATGCAGTTGGTGCAATATTTCCGCGCGCTGGAGTTTCGGGACGCACTGCTTCTATTGCTCCTCGCTTGGCGAGTCGTGGAAGTTGAGATCGTGCAGGATGTGTCGGTGCAACCGGCGATTCTGGATGCGGTAATCCGCATGTTCGGCCGGGTGTTGTTGTACCTGGTGATAAAGGCGACGGTACCATTGACAGTCTGGAGCGGCCTGTATGACACAGGCCTCGGGTTGACGAGAGAGAGCGTCGGCCACGATGTTCAGTTTTCCTTTACGATACCGGATGTCATAGTCGTACTGCTGAAGCTCGAATACCCATCTCCCTAGACGACCGGTGGGAGCTTCCAGTCTCTGCAACCATCGAAGCGACTGGTGATCGGTGACAACCGTAAAGTGATAACCCTCCAGATAGTCGCGCATTCGGCGAATTCCCCACACCACCGCCAGACACTCTAGTTCTGTAGCGCTGTAGTTCCTTTCTGCGCTATTTAGTGTACGGCTGGCGTAGGCAATGACGCGTTCGCCTTCGGGTAGTTCTTGGGTGAGCACGGCACCTAGTCCATACGTGCTGGCGTCGGTCTGGAGGGTAAACGGTCGGCTGAAGTCGGGACAAGCAAAGACTGGTGCGGTGATGAGCGCCCGCTTCAGCTCGTCTAAAGCCTTTTCTTCTTCTGGTCCCCACGCAAAACGTGCTCCTTTTTGGGTCAAGCGTGTCAACGGTGCGGCGGTGGTGGAGAAGTCTGGTACAAAACGGCGGTACCAGGAGGCGACGTCGAGGAATTGGCGCACTTGACGTACGGTTGTCGATGCTGTCCACGCGGCTACCGCGCTGACCTTGTCTGGGTCAGTTCGAATGCCGTCTTTGTCCTCTATATGCCCCAAATATTTGAGACGGCTGCAACAGAAGTGGCACTTCTGTGGATTAAGGCGGAGGCGCGCTTGTCTCAACCGTCTGAAGACCTCGGCCAAATGTTCCATATGGGTCTCCAGTGAAGGGCTGACTACGATGATGTCGTCGAGGTAGACCAATACATGTGGCTCGAGTTCCGGGCCGAGGACACTATCCAGCAACCGCTGGAACGTGGCCGGTGCCGAATGTAACCCAAAGGGCATGACTTTAAATTGATAGAGTCCTCGCCCAGGAATTGTAAAGGCGGTGGCTGGACCGCTGACCGGATCTAGTGGCACCTACCAATATCCGTCCTTCAAGTCTAGTGTCGAAAGGTACTGGGCCCCTCGGAGCTTATCGAGTGTAGCGAGGATGTGCGGCAGTGGGTATGCATCTTTGTCGGAGGCTTGATTCAACTTGCGGAAATCGATACAAAATCGGTGTCCTCCATCCTTCTTCTTGACGAGGACTACGGGGGAACTCCATGCGCTGTTGGACGGTTCGATCACTCCGGCTTCCAACATTTTATTCACCTCGCTATCAATGACGGCCTGCATGGCCGGATTACGGGGTCGGTACCGCTGCTTTATTGGGGCCCCAGGCCGTAATCTGATCTGGTGTTTGGTGCGATCGGTGGGCCCCTGCACGGACTCAAATAACCGGAGTTCGGTATCCAGGAACTGCCGGAAACGCTGGTCTTCCTCTGGTGAGCGTGGGGAGATTCCGGCGGACAATTTGCCGTGGACAGACGCCACATGAGCTGGAGCCGTCCTCCCTGGTCGGTTGGATGGAGGAGGCGGCAGCGGAATGCGTAACCGAGCCCATAGGTCGACTCCGATTAGTACCTCGCTGCTGAGGTTGTCCAAGACCTGGAAGCGGTGGCGGACAGAGCGAGGGCCGACTCGGAGGACGAAGCGGATCGAACCGGAGGTGGGTGCCTTGGAGCCGTCGGCTAAGTTGACCGGTTCTTCGGACGGCTGGATCTGGAGGCCGTGGTCAGACAGGCGTTTGGCCATGGCGGCGTTCACAAAAGACATTTCGGATCTGGAATCGAGAAGTGCCCAGGTGGTGAATTGGTGAATCTGGACTGGTAAATGCGGCCGCGGTGTGTACTCTATCTGGACGCGGGTCGGGCGATGGCCGCCTCGTTTCCGACCCGCCGGTCGTTTTCCGTCGGAGGATGGCAGTCTCGTGTTAGGACGCCATCCTTCCCGCACTGCGAGCAGAACTTCCGCGCTGGGCGGCGGCAGTCGAGTCGTGTGTGCCCTCGCTGTTTGCATCGCCAGCAGCAACTCGCACGGTCATATGTAGTGGCGGCAAGATTTGCCTCGGTGGGCCGTGATGTTTCGCGGCGTTGTTCTTGGCGACGCCGGTGGATTTCTTCCCACTCGGTGGCACAACTGCACAGCTCGGAAACGGAGTACAGTTCGTCCAATTGAACGTATAGCTGGAGCTCTGGGTCGGTGTTTTTGTATAATTGCTCGAGCCGCTCCTGGCTAGTGTAGCCGCCAGCCCGACGCATCATTGTCTGTACGGCGGTAGCGTATCGCGTAAACGCCTCTCCTGGCTTCTGTCGCCGGCCTTGTATTTCCCGTCGTAATTGTCGTTTGTACCCGGGCGATAGATACTGGGCCAAGAAATCCTTTCGGAACCCGGCCCATGTGGACCACTGTTCTCTGGTGTTTCTCCACCACAGAAGGGCGTCGCCCTTTAACAGCTCGGACAGACCGGTGAGAAGATTGTAGTCTTCCAGACCATAGGCCACACTGAGTTCCTCCAGATGCTCGAGGAAAGCGAGGGGGTCCTTACCATCAAAATGGCAGCCCCATTTGCGTATCTGATTAAGGGCCTTAGCCGGGTCGGCTTCGGGTGGTTCGGGGGTTCCGCGTGCACTCCGGTAACGTTCTTCGCGGCTAAGCGGCGCGTGGAGCGTTTCGGCCGCTCCGGTGCTTGGCTGATTGGCCATTACGTGGTCTCTTATGTGGCGGCGGAGGTCGATTAATCTCCCTTCTGGGTCTAGATCGCGGTTGGCGAGATATCGGACGGCTTCCTCTTTATCTAGGCGATAGATCCACCCAAGCATGTGGATTGCAAACCGGAGTCTCAGACGGTCGAGTCAGGTCCCTGTTCGGGCGCCATATAACGAAGCACCTTTCCCGACGCCACGGATCGGCTTCGTCGGTGCCAGGATTCGGGAAGAGGGGAGACTCAGATTTGCAATGACACACGGTTGTTCTGATAAAAACAGAGTTTATTCAAGCCACCTTTCAATGGTTGACTTGCTATTCAGTCCACAGGTACAGAGAATATTAAGACGGACAAAACGCGACCAGATTACACGGACGCGGACACGACTTATTGCTAGAATTGACAGATAGAAATATTATGGACGAGACGCGACCAGATTATACGGACGCGGCCACGACTTATAGCTAGAATTATCACGGACGAGACACGACCAGGTTATGCGGACGCGGACACGACTTATAACTAAAGTTTCCAACACGGACACGCGTACGGGCGCCCTGAGAAGGGCGAACTCCGTCGAGCGCCGGTGACTTCCGGGTAGGACCGAGAACTCTCGGCCTACTCGACGAGAACGCTTATCGGCCAGGGTGACTTACGGACAGGACCCGGTGATCGAAAACGCTCGGCCTGCACGACGAGAACGCTCGTCGGCCGGGGTGACTTACAGACAGGACCCGGTGACCGAGAACGCTCGGCCTGCACGACGAGAACGCTCGTCGGCCGGGGTGATTTACGGACAGGACCCGGTGACCGAGAACGCTCGGCCTGCACGACGAGAACGCTCGTCGGCCGGGATAGCTTGAAGTTTGGAAGCTGAGGAGTGATCCCTGAGTACGCTCGAGGGACCAGGACGGGACTGGTGCCGAAGTCTCGGCTGCGCCGCTCTTTATACCCGGCGGCCACCCCACTCTAAGACTCGCTTGGAGGGGGTCGAGTGACGGGTGGGGGCGAAAAGGCGGATTTCCAACGTGTTCATGTGGTGGCCCCGAAAGGGGCCGTTTACATGAGCGCGGGCGACTAGTGACGGCTAATCGGGTCGTCACACACTCAAACTCTAATCTCACATCCACCGTTGCGCTCTTGACCGATTCGTTTTGTCGAGAACAATCGATAATCACAAACGGACCGTGACGTAGAAATAACGAGACGGTGAGGCTCGACTCGAGATACTCGTAATAATTACCTTAATAATTTTTGCAAAAACGCGCATACGTGTCATACAGAATCGACCATCTGTTTCTATCGAAATCCAGATTCATATTCGTCGTACAGATAACATTCTGAGTTCAGATAGTTTCACGTTGGTTAATTTACAGTTGTCGAATCGACTCGTATTTTCGGACATGATGTTTTACCGCCCTGTCTGCAGAGCAAAAATTACATATTGCGGCTTCTCCAGTTGAGTCGCGGTCTTAATGGCCCACGAATGCTTGGTCGTACGCTGCAATAGCGGAAATTCGTATAAATCCCACGAGCGAAAACCCATGCTGAGGTAACGTCCGCTTTCCAGAGCGCGCAGCATCGACAGTTTCTTAATCTCGCTCAACAACACATGTGGAATTCGCCATTATATCTTGAATATGTTGATCGCAGGCTTCAGTGCAGAATCTCCATACAAACAATTATTATTGTCGTTGCGCGCTCGTATTAAGATCAACTCATGACGCGCATTAGCAACCACGCGTTTGTAATCCTCGCAAAATCCCAGCAACATGTGCAGCGGCACACAAAAATTAAAGTATCCATTCACAGTAGTCGGGCTATCCCAGCCTGCATTTCGCATAATCACGCTTCTATCAGATGACATTGTTACATAGTTTTTCAGCAGACTTGTTATTCCCACATTCCTGTTGCGATCAATCTCCACACCATCAAGCTCATAGCGAATTTCGTCAAACATAAATGCGACGCAATTATTTCCCAGCATCACATTGGATCCCTCAACTGGATAATTTATCCGCAGTTCACCCTCGATGTAGAGGAAACTCTCATACGGTAACGTATATAAATCCTGTTGTATTCTTTTCTCGTCGCTGTATCCAAATGTTGTGTTGGCAAACGGGTTGTATGTGTGAGTCTCAATCTTGACGATGCGATCGTCAAAGACTGGCTCTTTCTCGATGTTGAGAATCTCAGTCATTGTTCAGATGGCGCGCACCGCAAATCCCAAAGATTGTAAAAACGCAACGTTTGACAAGGTGAGTCTCTTCTTCGCGATTTGATTTTAGCGAATGATGTTGCTGCTTGCCTGATTGTTTTCTTCGTGTCTTTATTCAACACGAGCATCTCGTCGCACGAGGGTGGCCCGCCGTCGTACGTGCAATCTAACTGTTATCTCTTCACCTCGAAAATCGAGCAATCGTCCCTCCTGATCAACAACGCGTAACACTAAATCAGTAATGCTCCGTACGAAGATCGGCAGGTAAATGATCTACGCCGGTGTTTCCGATATCTTATATCCTGGTGGTACCCTCGGTGAAAATTCGTGTATCGTGTGAACGAGTTTATCGTTGTTGTATGCACTCGCGGTCACGTTACACTCTATGCGGATAATGTTCACGTTGATAATATTAATTGCCATGTTTGATTTGTGCCATTTTTGCGGTTGCAGTATACGATTCGAGAATCCCAGCAGCGATCCAATGTTGTTGGGCATGCTTTACTTTGTATGCACACTTGATCTTGCTTCTCATCGTATTGTAATTAACGCGGAGCACGATTGGGTAATCTTCATCGTCGACATCTTTATCGCTAACAGCATTATGTTTTCGGAACAGTGCACGTTTCAAAAATTCATGTATCGTTTGCAGCTCGTACGATTCTCTCGGAAATCGTAATTTCCGCGTCGTCTGTGCCATAGTAAAATTTATTATTCGAGGAATTCACATTTGATATAGTGTGATAAGTTTCAAAATCCGTCAGACCAAGCTCGTAGTCCGCGTCGCTCAAATCTATGGGCGGAAAGTAGGTCGCCGCGAGGACGCTACTCTTCCCAGTCAATGTTAGTGTTAGCGACATGTTGACAAAACTGAGTTAAATAGCGCAATGTCAGTCTTTAAATTCGCGGTGAGAAATCTCGGAGAAACTGCAAGCACAATTGTCCACAGATATTCTGATCATACGTTTGATAAGAGGTGTAATTGTATTCCAATTTCGGCACATTAAAATATCGCACTAATTCTTCGGGTGGTCGAAGATTGCCAAAACTGTCGAAATAGATTGCGCAATTTCCCCTTTTTGCATATGCCACCCAATGAGTGCCAGGACCGTCTGTGCTGTCCAGATTGACGATACCGCTTTCATTTTCTCGCGCGCCATTTATCGGTAAATTATTGCGCATAAATACACTTTTAAAATATGGAATGTGCATACGTTTTGCAAGTTGTAGCAATTGCACATTTGTAGTTACACCTTGCGGCATTTTTAACGTTTTTTTGACGTTTTTTTTTCGCTCCTCGTCCATATTTGTAAGGAGCGAGATACAGTCCGCGGCCTTCCATGGCGCGATTATGGCGTAGTATCTCATGTAAATGACGTTGCGCGGCTTTATTGTCGTTTACCGCTTTTGCTACGCCAGCCGCTCCGCCGACCAAAGATTCGAGCGCGCCAAGCATTGGTAAAATCGATAAAAATTTACCTCGTTTCGCTGCCGAAAGTATCCTCATCTTCTTCGTCCTCTTTTTCGTCCTCTTTTTCAAGCCCATTCCGAGCTTCGTTTTGGCTTTTATCGCTGCCCAGACAACTGCGGCTGCGGCTCTCTCACCGAGACTCGAGTCATTCGCGACGATACGAGTTTTCGCTTTCTCGGCGAATACCTTATCCGCCGCGTGTCTCTCGGTGAGTTCGCTGCTCCGAGAGAACGCTATCGTGTTCACGACACGCCGCGTCCAATGGGTTGACGCTTTGATCATCTCTAGCCAAACGCTTTTCTAAACGAGTTCCCGGGCCGCAAAATTGATATCCGGAGATATGAAGCTCGACCGGAAGTGCGTTTATCGCACGATTTAATATACCTGTGCCTATTTTTGTTGACATCTGCCGCAATCTCTAGACAATATTGAGCAAAGCACGAGTCCGCGCAGTTATAAATAGGCGGACGTTGGAGGTCAAATCGGGAGTGAGAAAATGAAATTTGCGACAACCTCTGATGATACAAGTAATGAATTACAACGACAAAGTACGCTGCAGCGTAAACAAAGGTGTGCGCAAACATGGTACGATGCTACCGACAACTATACGCGCGATCGTTTGCGGCCCCTCAAACTGCGGTAAAACCATTGTGTTGATAAGCCTGCTGGAAAGTCTGCATGGCGTGCGTTTTGAGAACGTGTACGTGTACTCTAAATCGCTGCAACAGCCGAAATATCGCTATTTGGAAGATTTATTGACGCCGATTGACGAAATCGGCTACTTTACATTCTCCAATAACAGTGACGTCATTCCACCGAGCGAGGCATGTCCAAATTTAATTTTTGTCTTTAATGACGTGGCATGCGACAAGCAAGATACGATAAGAGAGTACTTCTCAATGGGGCGCCAGTCGAACATCGACTGCTTCTATCTCTGTCAGACATACGCGAGAATACCGAAACATCTTATACGCCACAACGCGAACTTGCTAATCCTGTTTAAACAGGACGCCACCAATTTGAAGCATGTGTACAACGATCACGTGAATACCGACATGTCGTATGAGGATTTCAGTAATTTATGTCGTACATGTTGGCCACAAAAGTATGGATTTCTAGTGATAGACAAGGACAGCTCGCTTACGAACGGGCGATACAGAAAAGGATTTAACGGGTTCGCGATACCGCAGAGCCATTAGTCGTCGCCAACAATCCTTCCAGTCGAGAGAAACTCTAGAGAGTACTGCCGACATGGCTGATAATATTTGCGAGCGTGAAAAGGTTGCCAAGGAGATAGCGAAGACGGCCGACTCAATCCGCAAGAAACATCGCGCTCTGAAGACCGGAAAGATCGATGATGCTATCGCCGTCAAGACTCACTTTAAGCCTATTATCGAGCCGCTACAAAAGATTGTCGACAACGCGACAATTTCGGTGAAAAACGAGCCTAACACCGACGACGACGACAGTGTGAAGATCGAGACACGGTACGAGGGGGAGACACCGAAAAAGAGAAAACATAAAATTATCAAGCGATATAAAGAGGAGGAGGAGGAATTGAAAAAGAGAAAATATGATATTTCGAAGCCATTGGACGCTTTATTGCCGACAACATCTACACCGATAAGCGTACTACCTGTGATGCTCAAAGCACTCGTAGACGAAAATGTTTTCGAAACTACGCGTAACCCGCCCGAAATATCCTTTCGACACTGGTTAAGATCGCCGGAAGGTCGACAAATGATGCGAAAGGATTGGGGGCTATTAGGACAAAAGTACATGGACGCTCTTCTCGGTGCTGATGAGAAGAAAGAAATTGATAATGTATATGGAGTCTACTTCGGCGAGAATGAAATGCGGCTCGGCAGCAAGCAATTCGATATTGACAAAGATGAAAATATAATCATAAGCGACACGCGGTACATTGGAACGCCCGGATTGTACGAGTTGATCTTGTTATAGTCCGAATGACTATAACTATATTATATTATATTATATTAATATAGTTTTAATAATAAATTAGTAAGTCAGCTATTATACAATCATTTGAGAAACGTTCTCACGCTCTCGCGAAGCGCTTATCGCGAAAAGACGCAAACGCGATGAAATATAAGCGTTACGCCGAAACCCGCGGATCGCAAGCGAAGAATCAACCTGCTTCGCTTGCACCTAGATAAAAGCGTGTGAATAAAAATTAGCCAATGAAAGAGCTTCTCTACATCTTCCCCCGAAAGATGTAGAAAAGAGCAGGAGACCACCGCGAACGGAAAGCGAGGCGACGAAGTCAGTCGCTAACGAAAATCCAAAAGGTCGAGTCGCTAATTAGAACCTAACTAGGAGTCGAAGACAAGCCGCAGAATATAACTATCACCTGTAATCCGATTATCGAGAGCGAGCACACCTAACTAATCACCCAGGTGGGATTATACATAATTAATCTAACTCTAGAAATAAGCGAAATAAAAGATTTATTCAAATACACAAGCGAAGTTAATCAAAGTGGAGACGCCCGCCGATCCTAGGATCCTCATCCTTCAGTCGACTGAGACCCCAAAATTTTCCGTGCCTTCCCGGAGGCACAACAATTTGGTGGCAACGGTGGGATCTCAGCCGCAGGGCCGACGTCGTCTCTAAAATCTTTACAGCGGCGAAGACCTGTAAAAACACATACAATTATAACAAGTGTTAGACGGGCACGTCAGTAACTCTGACGGAAATAAGCAGAAGCCACGACTAGGAGAGAACGAGAGAGCGGACAACATAAACAGTGCAACGAGTGATAAGCAGCAGAGAATCGAAAAGGATCGCCGACGTCCAAGGACAACGCCGACCTACGACAACCTCACGGGCAGCGCATCAACACGAGCGACGACCCGCCGTATCTATCACCAACACGGAGCCGCCGTTATCAGCCCACGAGCGATCGAGTTGCAGCAGCAGCAGCCGACCCGTATAGAGCGTAACGATGCGAGCCGTTATACTGTAAGTCCGAATTTATTTGATTGCGTGAATGTCGGAAGGTGACGAAACACCCCGACAAGCGATTAAAAACCAATCGTGGTTGCATAGTACACCTGTACGGTTAACGACGCGAGTATTGCCTTTAACTGCGCAAAATCTCGAAAGCGTTCGTAGAAATTTAGACAGCGACTTGACAAACGAAAATAATACCGAGTTACCTCCAAACGTAATAAACAAACGAGAATTTCCGTTTACTAGTTTTGACGCGAGTATATTCGCAAAAAATCCAAGCGACTCCGTTCAAGTAACTCAAAACGAACCGCGTCGATTGCGACCGTATATCAGCCGAACTCCGAGTAGAGTATCTTCGCGAAGAGAATTTTCATTAACGTCATACGACAGCGAAATATTCGATCCCGAAGAAATTTATAGCGAAATAAATATGGCAGAAAATACAAACGCGAACGCAACTATTCCGCCAACCGCGATAGATGCCGAAATAAGCATACTCCGACAAACCCTTGCACAAATGGGACAGAATTTAGACGTCACGTCACAACAACCCTCCGTCGTAGCGCCCGGAGAAACTTCACAAATGCTTAATATAATACAAGCTATACATGCAGAGCTACATACACTAAACACACGTATGAATAGGATAGAAGCCGCACAGGCATACACACACACAGACGAACAGCGGGAGTCCGATTACGAGCCTCGTATGACTTACGGACGGACTGAGCGCGACGTACGAAATCAACGGAGTACTGCACGACAATATATGTCTCTAAAAGAAGCACGAATGATGATACCCGAATTCGACGGTACATCGCGACACCGCCTTCAGGAATTTCTAAACGCATGCACATATACAATGCAAAACATACATCCCGGAGACGAAGAGTCTCTGATACAGGGCATACTATTTACTAAATTAAAAGGTAAAGCCATGCATGTCTTCGAAACGCGAGACATACAAACGTTTGAAGAATTAAAGCAACAACTAGAGACCGCATACCAATGCAAGCAAAGTACTGCCCACTTGCAATTAGAATTTAATTCGCTAAAGCAGAAATATAATGAGACAGCACAAAATTTCGGGCAACGCGTCGACCAGCTCGCTATGAATTTATACGATTCAATGATAGAGGGAGAAAACCAACGAGCTCAGAGAAACGCACTATCTTACAAACGATCCAAACCCAAGCATTATTAAATTTTCAATTAGGGCTACGAAGCGACTTAAAGGTACTCGTACGCTCACAACGATATACGACGCTTCAAAAGCGATAGCCGGCGCGAGCGCGGAAGAGAGATTTATCGGACCTAGCACGTCACGGGCAACTAATTCCTCGCTAAATAAGCCTGAATCAACGCGGTCAGGACAGCGAACGACGGGACAATGTTATAGATGTGGAAAACCCGGACATTACGGACGAGACTGTCGTAGCACAATCAACGTTCTGCCGAAACCGGAAAAATCCTCGCGCGTATCCGCCATTGAAAAATTTTGCAATCATTGCAAAAAGCGTGGACATAACCGCAAAGAATGTTGGGAATTAAACGGACGACCAAAAAATAATACGCCCCCACGGAACAAGCCAGAGGATCGAAAAAAACCGCGAAGTATTAATAAAATAGATAATCAAAGAATCCGGCACGAGAGAAATTCCGAGTCCGAACGTAGCAGCGATGAAGACGGAGAGCGCGGAGATAAGATTAAGAAGACTCGCGCGCTCGAATATCAGGTGACACACGTGCGCCGAACGCCGAGAGAAAGAGCGAGTTTAAATATAATTACTCTGCCTATGCGAGAAGCAAAACGCGGAAGAGTAAATATGCTTTACGATTCGGGAGCTACGATTTCATTGATAAAAGTGAAACACTTGAAGGGCGAGACCGAAATTTACAATAATAAAATAACCCTCGTTGGAATAACCGGTCATAAAGCAAAGACGATCGGAAAAATATACGCGACAATTGAGCTAAACGGAAACAAGATAAAACACGCGATTTACGTCGTGAAAGATGATTTCCCAATGGAATATGACGGGATCATAGGAATCGACTTCCTCCAGAAGCAGCAAGTCACGTGCGATTACAAAAAACGCGAATTACAAATCGGAAACGCCGTTCTAAAATTGCAACCGTACAACAAAATTATCTTAAAACCGCGTAGTGAAACAATTATACACGCAATAACAAATGATAATAAAACAGGGATCATTCGAGCCAAAGAAACCGCCCCAGGAATCTATATCGGACGATGTTTGGTAGAACCGAAGAATTACCAATGTCCCATCAGTGTAATTAATACAACTGATGAGCCGGTCGAGATACACACACCCCTCGTAACCGTAGAAGACGCTTGCGAAGATAACGCGCACGAATTGTACACGATACATATAGACGAGACTCCGAATCAATTAACGCGTGACGAACGAATTTGACAATTGTTACACACAAAGCATTTAAACGAGGAAGAAAGGAAAGCGATACAGAAAATATGCGAAGAATATAGCGACGTGTTTTATTTAAGCGGAGAACCACTGTCATGCACAGCAACGTTAAAACACGAGATAAGCACGCGCGCCGATACCTCACCCGTCAATGTGAGACCGTATCGCCTTCCCGAAAAACACAAATCAGAAGTAAACAAACAAGTACAGGAAATGCTAAAAAACGGAATTATTAGTACAAGCATTAGCCAGTGGAATGCACCGTTATTAGTAGTACCAAAAAAGACTGACGCAACAGGCAAACCGCGATTAAGAGTAGTAGTCGATTTCCGGAAGTTAAATGAATTGACTATAGGCGACTCATTCCCACTGCCGAATATTACCGATATTTTGGATCAGCTGGGAAACGCGAAGTATTTTACGACGCTCGACCTTGCATCTGGATATCACCAGATACCGATGGCCGAGCGCGACAAAAATAAAACAGCCTTCTCGACTCCCTACGGACACTACGAGTTTAATAGAATGCCGTTTGGACTTAAAAACGCGCCTGCGACTTTCCAACGACTTATGAACTCAGTGCTAACCGGGATACAAGGACTCCGATGTCTCGTTTATCTCGACGACATCGTTATATACGGATCCAGTTTAGAGGATCACAACAGAAGACTCGCGGAAGTATTACAACGCCTACGGAAACATAGTCTCAAACTACAGCCTGACAAATGCGAATTTTTACGAAAAGAGGTAATATACCTTGGACATATTATTTCCGAAAACGGTATACTGCCAGATCCGTCGAAATTAGAGGCGGTAAAAAATTTTCCGACACCACGGAAAGTAAAAGACGTACAATCGTTTATCGGACTAGCGGGTTATTACCGGAAATTTATAGAAAATTTTTCGCGAATCGTAAAACCGTTAACAAAATTAACGAAGAAAACGGAAACGTTCGAATGGAAAAACGAACAACAAATCGCGTTTGAAAAATTGAAGGAAAAATTAACGACAGCGCCAGTGCTAAAGTATCCGGATTTCAATGAAGAATTCAACGTGACTACCGATGCCTCGGACTATGCAATCGGAGCCGTACTATCACAAGGAACGGTAGGCAAGGATAGACCTATCGCATACGCCAGCCGAGTATTATCTCGCGCGGAACAAAATTATAATACTACGGAAAAGGAACTATTGGCAATTGTATGGGCTGTTAAACATTTTCGACCATACATTTATGGCACAAAGTTTAAAATAATTACCGATCATAAACCCTTGATATGGCTATTCAATGTAACTGACCCCGGGTCTAGATTAATCCGTTGGAGACTGAAACTCGAGGAATATGATTATGAAATCATACACAAGGCCGGACGAGCAAACGCGAATGCCGACGCGCTAAGCCGACAAGTAACCCGAGATATCAACGAGGAGACAAAAAATAGAATCTTCACGTTAGAAGAAGACGAAGAAGAGGAAGAATTCGCAGATAATACAAGGAAATATTCTGAAGAGGAAAAGAAACAAATACTCTATGAATATCACGATGCACCCACAGGAGGGCATCAAGGAATCAAACGAACAATCAAAAGAATTCGATTAAACTATAACTGGCCAGGATTGACAAAAGATGTCAAACAATATATCGCAAAATGCAAATCCTGCCAAAAAAATAAATTATCGTGCCGAATAAAAGCACCCCTCGTAATCACAGATACTCCGAATAAACCATTTGAAAAATGTGCATTAGATATCGTCGGACCGTTAACAGTTACCACTAACGGAAACAAATATTTACTAACATTTCAGGATATCCTGACGAAACTCAGTAAAGCGATACCGATCGCAAATCAGGAAGCAAATACCGTCGCGAAAGAGTTCGTTACGAAAATAATTTTCGAACACGGCATTCCCGAAAAAATTTTAACAGACCAAGGCACAAATTTTATGAGCGAAGTATTTAAAAATATATGCAAATTATTAAGAATAAAAAAGATACAAACAACCGCGTATCACCCCGAGAGTAATGGAGCATTAGAAAGATCGCACCGCACATTAGCCGAATATTTGCGACAATATATAAATGCTGACCAAACCGACTGGGATGAATGGGTGCCATACGCAATGTTTACATATAATACCACTCCTCATTCAGCTACGGGATATACCCCCTTTGAACTAATATATGGACGACAAGTCGAACTACCGACGGCACTAACAAAACCGCCTAAACTGACGTATAATTACGATGACTATCTACAGGAACTAAGGGAAAGAATACGTGCCTCAAATCAACTTGCGAAAGAAAATATTAAAGAGGAAAAAATAAAATCGAAAGAATACTTTGATAAATCCGCGAAAGAAACCGAATTTAAAATAGGCGACAAAGTACTCGTATACGACGAGACACTCCGACGCGGACGATCCAAGAAATTAGACGCATTATGGGCAGGACCGTATACAATAATAGAAAAAAATTCAAGCGTAAATTACACAGTAAAAAAAGGAAGAAGAGCGATACGCATACACACAAATAGATTAAAATTATTTATTGAAAATTAGGACTTACCTAATTGTCTGCTTCGTCCTCGCGACATAAACGCCCATAAGGAAGAGGCCGCCCCTCTTGCAAAGCCCTCAAAGTCTGCATGGCCGGAATCATAAATCCCTCCTCGGGAGGCACCAAAGCAACTTCGCGCACAACGCGCCCACCAGACCTCACATTTACACTTACGTGTAAAGAAAACGGAAAAAAGCTAGCCGCATATCTTGCGACAGCCCCCAAAGCCCGTTCGAAACGGCCGGTCGGCAATGCGGGCCCCACAACTGGGCCCACACATCGAAGAAATCTCAAACACGAGAAGCATAGCGGTTCCCACCAGGGCACAAACTCCACATGGCATCGCGAACAATCGAACCACGTGTCGGAACCAACCATTTTTTTTTGAAGACGCAACGATAGTAATAAATCAAAGGTTGTCATAAGACTAAAGGGACGACAGAAGACATATAGACCGAACGCCCCTCTTGCTTGATAAAAAATTGCAAACGAAAGCATATTCAAGATCAGGACAAATGTAATGTTAGACAATATACCTCGTCCCGCACGATATGGATAACCTTACACCAAGAAGACACTTGGCTATACTCGACCTCCGCTGAACAGACAATAACCATACGATGCGACGGACGATCAGAAAGTAAAGTAATCAAAAACACAGGCGAGATTACATTAAACGAAAATTGTAAACTGACAACAACAGACACAACATTACAAACGGCAGGAAAACTGTACGGAAATACCTTAGAAACTTTCCTACCAAATATAAATATAACAATTCCACGAGACAGAAAAATAGGACATGATCAGGACACATTAGTAAACATCTCACAACATCGTTTGGAATTGACAAAACTCAGAGACAAAATAGAAACTATAGACAACGACTTACAAAACAACGAACAAAATTTTTATGCACGGAAGCAATTTGTCTACCCAATGACATTTACCGGAACAGTAATGACAGTAGCTACAATATTCATTTTAACATGGATAATAATAATAAAAAGAAAAAATAAAAACAAAAAACAACCGAAAACTACAACAAATATTGATTTCGAAATACCGAGATCAATCCTAAGAAGAAGTCAAAGTACTAGAATTTAAGAAACGATTGTAATACTATACTGTAACTGGAAACCACTATTATATGTAAGTTAAGAAATTAAGAACGAAAAACTTCGTACCTCCGTTTTTCTTTTTCAACGGGGGAGGAATGTTATAGTCCGAATGACTATAACTATATTATATTATATTATATTAATATAGTTTTAATAATAAATTAGTAAGTCATCTATTATACAATCATTTGAGAAACGTTCTCACGCTCTCGCGAAGCGCTTATCGCGAAAAGACGCAAACGCGATGAAATATAAGCGTTACGCCGAAACCCGCGGATCGCAAGCGAAGAATCAACCTGCTTCGCTTGCACCTAGATAAAAGCGTGTGAATAAAAATTAGCCAATGAAAGAGCTTCTCTACATCTTCCCCCGAAAGATGTAGAAAAGAGCAGGAGACCACCGCGAACGGAAAGCGAGGCGACGAAGTCAGTCGCTAACGAAAATCCAAAAGGTCGAGTCGCTAATTAGAACCTAACTAGGAGTCGAAGACAAGCCGCAGAATATAACTATCACCTGTAATCCGATTATCGAGAGCGAGCACACCTAACTAATCACCCAGGTGGGATTATACATAATTAATCCAACTCAAGAAATAAGCGAAATAAAAGATTTATTCAAATACACAAGCGAAGTTAATCAAAGTGGAGACGCCCGCCGATCCTAGGATCCTCATCCTTCAGTCGACTGAGACCCCAAAATTTTCCGTGCCTTCCCGGAGGCACAACAATCTTTAAGAAAAGACCTGATTACCAGGAAGACAATTTGCAAAAATACAAGCATATATTATTGGCGACAAACGTGCATAAATGCTATTTTGATGCGCAAGGTCGTGTGAAGGATAGCAAGGGGGACAAGTACAAATATATAATTGCACCGTTGACGCGGGTGGAGAGCCCAAAATCTGGCATAAGAATGCCTCGCGCTATGACGCTAACCGTCAATAAGATTGATTACGTGCACTGGGACGACCTCAACGAGCTAGTGGATCTCCTACGATGGCCCGACGCTTCGCGCCAAGCCGGGAACAACGCGCACGACAACGAGATCCTGTCGATCATCAAGGAACTGCGGGAAGCGGGCATTGTTATAAATTAAACAGGGGTCCCGACAATCTATTCAGTTTATCGCGTGACACTTTACAAAACATTGCAAAAAAATGTCTATCAATAAATTTGGATTATTCGAGAGGAGAATTGATACATCTGGCGATCATTGGTACACATTGATAAGAAGATGTGTGCGTAAAAACGCTCTATGTCGCGTCGCTACAGATTATGACGCGAGATCGCGCAAGATTCGCCGTGTAGCGCTACCTGAGGCGGATACCAATGCCGTCAACAAATTGTACCTGAAAGAGTGCTTTAAAACATTGATGGTCCAACAGAAAGAGTTAGATGAGAAGCTGACTGCGTTAGAGAAGGATGTACGAGCGTTGGAGACTGCGATAAAAGAGCTTCATCGCGCGGCTAACGCTAATTCAGAAACGACTATCAACCTGAATGAGCGGCTGTAAACGACTTAGAAACATTTATAAAATAGTTGTGATACGACTAGAAGAGATTCTCGAGTGGTTGCAAACGAACAGCTACGATCAGCGTGCTACCAAACAACAATGAGTGGCAACAGTAAACGACTTGGAAACGGTGGTGACCGCAACCGTTACGATCGAGGTTACGAACATGTCAAGCAGGGCTGCGAACGATGCTACAAACAAGTCCTTAAAGGTTACATACAAAGCTATCAACAACTCAATAAGGGTTGCGAACAGGTCAAGAACGGTTACGATCAAGTCAAAAGCGGGTCAGAAGCGATTGTGAAAAAGGCTGCAAATGAGTCAAAGACGATTTTCGAATGGATCAAAGACGAGAGTGAACAACGCTATAACGACTACCTAATCCGAAAGAACCCCGAAACAACGTGGCACGAACGTGAAAGAATCCCGAAATAACGTGGCACGAACGTGAACGAACCCGAAAGAACCTCGAAACAACGTGGCACAAACGTGAAAGAATCCCGAAATAATGTGACACAAACGTAAACAAACCCGAAAGAATCCCGAAATAACGTGGCACGAACGTGAAAGAACGCGAATGAATAATGAAAATAACAACGAGCAACATAGTTTAGAGAGACGGCAGTTGGTAAACGAGTTGCATGCGTCAGCGAGAAAAAATTTCCCTCGAAGACATGTCATAGTACGAGGATACGATGATCTGTGGCAAGCCGACATTGTCGAGATGCGTCCGTACTCCCGTTTCAACAGAGGTTACCACTACATACTCACCGTCATCGATGTGTTGAGCAAGTATGTGTGGGCTGTACCACTCAAGAGTAAAGGAGGAAGCGAGACAGCTGACGCAATTGCTGAGATAATTCGAGATAGCAAGAGATGCCCGAAAAACATGCAAACTAATAACGGGAAGGAATTTTACAACGCCGTTGTGCAACGACTTATGCGAAAACATGACATTAATCACTATTCTACATATTCGGTATTGAAAGCGTCGGTCGTCGAGCGATTCAATCGCACGCTAAAGAACGACATGTGAAAGATGTTTACGCTGAATGGCACTTACAAGTGGTTCGACATGCTGCCACGCCTCGTATCAGATTACAACGGACGCAAGCATCGAACGATTGGTATGCGACCCGCCGACGTTACCCCCGCGATCGCCGAAAGACTCTTGGCTACCGTGTACAATCGTGTAAAAATCGCGGGCCCGGCAAAGTTCAAAGTAGGTGATCAAGTACGCGTCAGCAAGCACAAACAACTTTTCGAGAAGGGATACACGCCAAATTGGACAACCGAGGTGTTTAAGATTGTTAAAGTGCAGCATACTAATCCCGTAACATATCTACTCCAGGATTATCGCAAGACATCTATCGCTGAAGCGTTTTACGAGCACGAGCTGCACCGCGCAAATTGTCCGGATGTGTATCTCGTGGAGAAAATACTGCGCAGAAAGGGTGACGAGGTTTACGTGAAATGGTTGGGATACGACAGTTCGCACAACTCTTGGATACATAAAAACAATGTTATTTAATGTATATTTATTCAATCATTGTATAATATACTTTATATTGTATACCATATATAAAATATATAAAATATATAACAAAAAATATATATATAATTCTCATTAATACATCCTTACAATATAGTATAAATATAATAAATATAATAAATATAATAAATATAATAAATATAATAAATACAATAAATATAATAAATATAATAAATATAATAAATATAATTTATTTACAACGGTATTCTATAATGTCCCCACGGCAAGGTGTTGGTCGACTCAGGTACGACATACCGCTTGTCGTCGTAGGGACTTAGAGCAATTTTTGTCTCACTGATGGTATACACTTTCTGCAATTTCGATCTTATACATGACTGCTGACGCGTCATTTCAATTTCTTCATTAAGACAGTGCGTATAATCGTCGAATGTTATACTACGCGCTACGACGTTACTTTTGATACTTTTTGCCTTTTTAATGTCCTTTTAACCGTCCACCCGCAAAACATACATTTTTGCTCTAAGCCTAACGAATTCGGTCATTATCGCACCGTTATTCTCATCTTTCATCAGACCCGGCAACTTTCTATTCGCGAGCGGTATACCGTACACATTATTCGCAGCGTAATCGCTGGTATCGAATCGAGCGATATCGCGTTTCAAATTTTCATAGACATCCTGGCATTTAATTTGATATATTAAACTGTCCGTGTCGGTGTACATTACTTTACAATTGTCACGATAAAACGGTGACATATATTCGTGATGAAATTCATAAAGACATACTTAAAATATGTCGAGTATGCACATGCCGACGTAGATTGGTTTGTAGAATTTAACTTCGAGTTTGCATAATTCTATGGCAACTAATTTTTCCGAAAATATGTTCGTACTATGAAAATTTGGTTTCGCGATCATTGCCTCCGCATCGTACTGTCCGTCCTATTTTGTTAATAATTTTACATCTACATGATTGCGCACATTTTCCATCGTCTTGCCGAATACCGCATTATTCATCAATTTATATAAATTTTTTTCAAAATCGTTTTTCGCATGTGTTCTAAACTGTGTATTGAGTTCGATGTGTTTTTGCAGCTACGCTGACTGTGTGAATTGTAGTATGCGGTATATTTTTGGTATGCGTAAGCCGTGGCGCGTGCACTGCTGTAGATTACGATAGTGTATTACATAGCGCTTCTTATCGCAAAGCGTAGCGAGGAGTTTATACTCCCGCTTGTCGGTAGCTTATCGCGCGTCGGGCAAAACAGTAGATCAATGTGCGCGTCATGAAGATGTTGCGGATACTCTAAATTTACTTCGAGAACATAGCCTATAGGCGAATCGCACGCGATAGATGATACATCAAAATTCGATACATCGTCGACCGACCGAAAATCGGCATACGGCAATGTTTGACACATTGCCCATCTGTACAAATTATTTACATTGAAATACATAAGGTACGATGAGGGTTTCGATGGGTCGTACGATTGCATGTACTTGTTATTAGTCTGTGCGTATCGGCCTGAACATTGACTAAGGCTGCCGCGTATACCCCGTTCGACAAACATAATCATGTCAACGTCTGTTAATAATTCAAATTTTATATTTGTATGTTTTAACATGGCGTCCCATGTATATTCGGGGAGAGTATAATAATACGCGGGATCGAATCCATAACTTTTTATACAACTATCGCGAAAATTCTCAAATATATCGGCTAATAACAAGACATCAATTTTTAAATATAAATCGCTATATTCGCCTAGCGTTCGAAGAGAGAATCGGCTCCAGACGGTCTCGGCGTGCGCGTAATCACTTCTCGGATACTGTGTCGCCGGTCAGGAAACTGTAAAATGAGTCGCGCGGCGGTGAACTATAACGCAGCGCGCGAGAGGCTCACGCGACGAGAGAAGAGAGGTGATGCAAGGGGGAAACTATAAAAATTTATTTTTTTCAAAAGAAATATATTATAATTTTTTTAGAAATATATTAAAATTTTTTTACAAGAAATATATAAAAAAATTAATTTTTTTCAAAAGTAATATATTAAAAATTTATTTTTTACTTTGCTAGTGGGGTATCGCAAGAGGTGGGACAACGACAAGGTTTAATTGTACAATTTTTTAGGTAAAAATATAGTGGTTGTCGCGAATCTTTCCCTGTTTCTCATAAAACGGAATGCAGATTCTCACTGACCCCCCTGGTGAGACGTATGCCGTTATAACGCATACCCACGTTTCTTCGTCGAGGGTTGCGATGGTCCGTACGTCTAACGTACGCGAGTGGTACGCCTCGCGAACATCATTTCCACTGTCGTACCCATCGTCGTGCAGTGGTTGGTTTTCTTCTTCTTCTTCTTCTTCTTCGACGATGGGTACATCAATGTCCATTTCTTTAATATCATCTAAGATGATATTGGCCTCTCTATCGTATTCAGGGTCGTACATCACAGCGTCGCTGTCGCTGTAGCTGTCGGATATTGTGATTACCTCCATCTCATCATCGGATATTGTGATTACCTCCATCTCATCATTGGAGATCACCATCACTTCTTGCTTGTCATTCTCCATTTTTAATTGCAAAAAACAATTCACTCACTATGCTCACTACTACTACTATGATCGCGAATGAATGTCACCGTACTATGACCCGGCAATGGCATCGGTCCTCATTATATATCCCGATCATCCCTTTGTTCTTTAACGTGTGATGATGCAATTATCTCCGAAAGATTTGCTATTATCTCCGAAAGATGATCTTCGCCGAAACAAAAATAGCGGCTGCTCAGTAGTTGACTATTGACATATCTACTCTTCGCATATGTTGTACACCTATTTAATCAGACAAATAAATAAACTGCAACAAGTAATCTGACGATGATGATGGTGATGGCCTCGGTTCTCTCATATCCGACTCTTCTATTTCTTGGTCCGAATCATATTCAGATGATTGCGATTTACATGACACCGATGGTGACGGCATATCCATGCTGCCAAAATAAAGGTTGTCCACAGTGAAATATTCGGCACAATTTTTGTAGCGACGCTGAAAACATGCGACTCGCTTGTGTCGTTTAGACGATCTGGTGCATTTAGATAAACCACCAGTCACTCTTAAAATGTCTTTGTAAATTTCCAGGAAATCGGCAACATCTCTTGTATGCGGTTTTTGCACACCAAGTTCGCGATTTCTTACGAATTGCACAACCGAAGTCACCGGATTGTTCTTCTCTTCACAAAACGGGTTATCTTTTTTTTCATCATGATAGCATTCCTCGAGATGCCTATACCATCTCTCAACATTCTCATAACACCTCGAATGATTTTTTACCGCGTTCTCCATTCTTTTTTATTGTCTGGCACTTTTTCACACTGTATTACACTTGTAACCTCAGCCTATTTTCGCTGACATTCGCTGTAATCCCTGATCATCGGTGCTGGACCGTCAATATGCGTTCGCATCCACGGTCGATTGTAATGTTCGAGGCAGCGACGATATGTCTGAACCTCTGGATCCGCCTTGATGTGCTCCGGAAGCTTGTCCCACAAATGTTCTACGAAATAGCCGCACTTTTGCAGTAAAACAATCTTCGAAATATATTGTAGGAATTAAGAAGTTTTACCGTTAATATAAAATAAGTATATCCTACCGACATGTTTATGTCTCGTCATGCGTGTTGTCGAGACAGGTTATTTGTCTAAATTTTATTATATCCCCTGTTATTTGAGCGTGTTGTGTTGTTCGTTGTCGAGACAATAGCCTTGTTATTGCGAGCGAAAATCAGCAGGTAACTGCTACGGCGACCTTCTCGAATAATCCGCGTATGTTAACCGAAAATAAAAGACTGTTGACGATTTCGGAGAGAAGGAAGTCAGAAGACCGTTTCCAGCGAAAGAGAAAAGACGTGTTCTTGCGTAGACAAGCCGCTCGAAAATCTCCTGGCGAATCACGCGAAATAAAGGAAACTGTATACGCGCATCTATACTTATATAATTAAACTGCATTTGATTGAAGTTGAATATTCATATCCTTTATTTTATTTTTTTAAATAAAATCCAAATCCGCGTTTAAACCTACAAATTTTTGGGGGCTCGTCCGGGATAATACTAAGACGTTAGGTGAGGTAGTGCTGAGTGCGGCTGCATCGGCTCTGAGTGAGCGAATGACGCTGAATGTGGTGGACTTAGATGCGGATTTGACATTTCGGCGAGTCAACGAGGAGATAGGATGAGTACCGCAAAGAATCCGTCCGATTTTACAGTGGCGACGCTTAAGGACAAACTCAGAGTTCGTGGATTGAGTGTGGCCGGCTCAAAGAACGAACTCATAAATCAACTGATGGAGGAGGATCCTGAGGGCGGATGGCTTGCTGACGAGTTGGATGCGGGACCCGAGAGTCGGGATGCATTCGAGATGCCCGTAGAGGAGGCGAGAGTATCGCTACGAGAGATGGAGGTGATGAGGAGAGAGAGAGCTTTTGGAGAGAGAGTTGGCGTTGGCGCGGCGAGAGACGGAGTTTCTTCGAGCGAGAGAAAGAGAGAGAGAGAGAGAGCGGGGAGAGGCGGCCGAGCGGGGAATGGATCGGGCGGGAGGACGACAGGCGGCGGACCCGACGGAGACGACCGGGACAACGGCGCGGCCGAGCATAACTGCAATCGCCGAATTATTGGCGCACTTTGATGGAGTGAGTGGCTCATGGGAGGTCTGGGAGAAACAAGTGCGACTCCTTACGACGACCTACAGACTGCATGACGAGATGGCAAAAATTCTGATAGGTTCGAGACTGAAGGGCAAGGCGGCTGAGTGGTTCCGCTCAAAGCCCGAGCACATTGAAATATCGACGGACGGCCATCTCGTTGCTATGAAAACTATGTTTGATCATCGCCCGAATAAGCTGGCCCGAAAGAGAGAATTCGAGGGACGGACCTGGAAGAGAGGCGAAACCTTTGGTGCATACATGCACGATAAAATCATTTTGGCAAACCAGGTGCCGATTGAGAATGACGACCTTATAGATTACATTGTGGACGGCATATCAGACTTGAATTTGCAAGACCAAGCACGAATTCAGGGGTTCACGACGACGGCATCCCTGTTGAAGGCTTTTGAGAAGGTGACTTTGCGGCCGAGAGGACATCGAGAGAGCGGTGTCGTGCTGACGGGACGATCGGACGCTGCAGTGACGGAGCGTGGAGCGCAGAGACCCCATGGAGGAGCAAGACAGTGGAGAGGCGACGGAGGAGAGAGGAATCGTCGAGATCAGAGACGCTGTTATAATTGTGGAGGACAGAATCATTTGAGTGCGAATTGTCCGACTAAGGAGAACGGCGTGAAATGCTATAGTTGCGGCGAGCGCGGGCACATAGCGGCGAGGTGCACCGGGAGGGCGAGCGTTGAAAAAATTAGCTGCGTGGTAAGCGGATATTATGACGGTAAATATTATAAGAATGTATGTATAAATAATTGTAAAATTTTAGCAATGATCGATACTGGTAGCGACATGTGTTTAATGCGCGCGGAGTGTCATAATAGATTGGGCGTCCCGTTGCAGGGAAATAAGATTCATTTCCGCGGTGTCGGTTCAGATAACAATGAGACGCTAGGCGAATTTGATGCGGAAGTTAATATTGACGAAGACATTTGTCCCATGAGAATACGAGTAATTTCTGACGAGCTTATGAGATACGATCTTATTATCGGCGCTGACTTTTTAAGAACGGTAGATATTACAATAAAGAAAGGTGAAATATTAATCGTGAAACAGAGAACGGATCCCGAATTGCCGGAAATATTTCAAATCAATTGTATACGCGAAACAGACAAATTAGACGGCGCACATCTGAATAATGATTATCGGAGCACGTTAGAAAATATCATTTGTAATTATGTACCGAATAAAACGCGTGACGTAAACATCAAAATGAAATTGATTCTTAAGGACGATGAGCCCGTATACCAGAGAGCACGACGGTGTTCCGAACAGGAAAAGCAGATAATTAAGCGACAGGTAGATGAATGGAGGCGCGACGGCATCGTGCGACCGTCGGTGTCGGAGTATGCGAGCCCGGTAGTTCTGGTGAAAAAGAAAAGCGGTGCGTATCGTCTATGCGTGGATTACCGGCGTTTAAATCAAAAAATTGTGAAAGACCGTTATCCGTTGCCCTTAATCGACGATCAATTAGACCGGTTGCAAGGTGCAAAAATTTTTACAACATTAGACCTTGAGAACGGATTTTTCCACGTTGAAGTGGATGAAGATAGCCGAAAATTCACAGCCTTTATTATACCCGACGGGCAATACGAATTTTTGAGAATGCCGTTCGGGTTGTGCAATTCGCCGGCCGTGTTTCAGAGATTTGTTAACGCCACCTTTAGAGATTTTATTAGCGACGGAACCGTTTTAACCTATATGGATGATTTAATAGTACCGTCAGAAAATTATGAAGACGCTTTGGAAAATCTCCGGCGAGTATTTGGTAGAGCGAGCCAGTCCGGATTAGAGATTAATTGGGATAAATGTCAATTTTTAAAAACAAAGGTAGAATTTTTGGGACACATAATCGAGTCAGGTAACGTGCGGCCGTCGGAAGCAAAAACAGACGCAGTTATGAGATTTCGCGAACCGAGGAATGTCAAACAGGTGCAAAGTTTTTTAGGCTTGTCTGGCTACTTCCGAAAATTCATTTACAATTATTCATTAATTGCGCGACCCTTGACAAATTTGTTGAGAAAGAATGTCGTATTTCGTTTTGAGGAAAATGAGAAAAATGCGTTCAACAAGTTGAAGGTAGCATTGGTCGACAAGCCTGTTCTGAAACTATATAAAATAAATGCGACCACCGAACTCCATACCGACGCATCAAAATATGGATATGGTGCTATTTTATTGCAGCGCGACGATAATAATTTATTGCGTCCTATTTATTATGCGAGTGGTCGAACCACACCGGCAGAAGAAAAATATACTAGTTACGAACTTGAGGTACTCGCGATTATAAAGTCTTTAAAAAGATTACGCGTTTATTTGATAGGAATACCTTTTAAGATCGTGACTGATTGTAAGGCGTTTAGCTTAACGATGAACAAAAAAGATTTGTGCGTGCGAGTGGCGAGATGGGCTCTGCAATTAGAAGAGTTCAATTACACTATCGAGCATCGTCCGGGAAAATCTATGGCGCATGTCGACGCGCTAAGTCGGAATCCGTTACCGATGTGCATGTCGTGTGAGAGCGAGAATAATGTGACGTCACGAATCCGGAGAGTGCAACGTGAGGATGCGCATTTGCGGGAAATAATAGAAATGACCGAAGCGAAAAAGGCCGTCGGTTTTATAATACGAGCGGGTATTTTATTTAAAATAGACGACGACGGGGAGCGTATGGTAGTTCCGCGAGCCCTGCAATCACAAATTATTAGAAAAGCGCACGACCGAGGACATCTATCGGCGTTAAAAACCGAGCGAGTAGTGGCGAGAGAATATTAGATGCAAGGCCTGAAAGCGAAGGTCGAGAAAGTAGTTCATAATTGCGTGCCGTGCATTTTGGCTGAGAGGAAGCATGGAAAGAAGGAAGGACTGTTGCATCCGATCGAAAAGGGCGAGGCTTCCTTGGATACACTACACGTCGATCATCAGGGACCTCTCCCCTCAACGCGCAAACGATACCGACATATATTGGTGGTGGTGGATGCGTTCACCAAGTTTGTGTGGCTTTACGCGGTTAGGACCACTAATGCGGCGGAGGTTTTAGCGTGTTTAGCGAAGCAGGCGCGTATTTTTGGAAATCCGAGGAGGATCGTGTCCGATCGAGGTTCGGCTTTCACCTCTAGCGATTTTCGAGAATATTGTGAGGCGGAAGGAGTGCAACACGTCCTCACAACAACGGGTATGCCGAGAGCAAACGGACAGGTGGAGAGAGTCAACCGGACGTTGATTCCAGTACTGACAAAGCTGTCTGACCCTCGGCCGGAAGAATGGCACAAATATTTGGGCACTGTGCAGCAATATTTAAACGCCACGTCGCATAGAGGTATTGGGACAACGCCCTTCAACTTACTCTTTGGAATACATATTAGATTGAAAGACGATATCCCTATTCGTGAAATAATAGAGAAGGAATTGATTACTATTTTTGAGAAAAATCGAGATAAGACGAGAAGACAAGCCAAAGAGAGCATAAAGCGAATTCAGCAAGAGAATTGTCACGGATTCAATAAACGGAGAAAACCAGCGACAATTTATCATATCGGCGATCTCGTCGCCATTAAGAGAACGCAGGCAAAGCCAGGACTGAAACTCGCGGCGAAATACCTTAGTCCATACCGAATTAGAAAGATCCTGAGAAATGATCGATATATTGTCGAGAAAATGGGCGAGCACGAAGGGCCTTATGAAACTTCCACCGCGGCAGAGTACATTAAGCGCTGGGTAGACGAAAATGACGAAGTGACAACGGAAGAAGAAACCGAAGATATCTGAGGACAGATATTGGCGCAGAATGGCCGATTGTAGGAATTAAGAAGTTTTACCGTTAATATAAAATAAGTATATCCTACCGACATGTTTATGTCTCGTCATGCGTGTTGTCGAGACAGGTTATTTGTCTAAATTTTATTATATCCCCTGTTATTTGAGCGTGTTGTGTTGTTCGTTGTCAAGACAATAGCCTTGTTATTGCGAGCGAAAATCAGCAGGTAACTGCTACGGCGACCTTCTCGAATAATCCGCGTATGTTAACCGAAAATAAAAGACTGTTGACGATTTCGGAGAGAAGGAAGTCAGAAGACCGTTTCCAGCGAAAGAGAAAAGACGTGTTCTTGCGTAGACAAGCCGCTCGAAAATCTCCTGGCGAAACACGCGAAATAAAGGAAACTGTATATGCGCATCTATACTTATATAATTAAACTGCATTTGATTGAAGTTGAATATTCATATCCTTTATTTTATTTTTTTTAAATAAAATCCAAATCCGCGTTTAAACCTACAATATTGCAACTGTTCGGCACTTCAACTGAGAATATCGGAAGCACTTGATAGCATTACAAACATCATGAATGAAGAGAACGTGCGCTCGCCAGTGGTACTATGACCCGGCAGCGGCATCGGTCCTCATTATATATCCCGATCATCCCTTTGTTCGTGCGATGATGCAATTGTTAATTCGCAAGAAATATTTGCGCTGTCTTATCTTGGATTCGAAAACTTAGATATCGCTGATAAAAATATTATCCGAATCGGATTGGATTGACATGTCGCAAGGTCGCAAGCGGCGAGGTTGCAGGCAGAAACTTGTTCGCCCCCATACTTTTCCCGCTGATATTTCTTAGAAATGTACGTATCAACCCGCTTGATTGTCGGTGCTCGATCCAAGCCTGCGGCAGCCATTCGCAGAATTTTTACCTTATCTTGGATTTTCTACGAAAACTTAGATATCTTATCTTGAATTTGTAATAGATATCTGAATGTCGGCGCTCGGTCCAAGCCTGCGGCAGCCCTTCGTAGAATTTATCTTATCTTATTTAGGAAAACTTAAATATCGCTCAAAGACACCGCTTATCCTATCTTGTTTATGAAAACTTAGATATCGCTCAAAGACATCTTTTATCTTATCTTGTTTATGAAAACTTAGCTTATCTTATCTTGTTTATGAAAACTTAGCTTATCTTATCTTGTTTATAAACATATCAGGTAACATGATTTCCTTATCAGGTAACCTGAGCTGATAAGATAAGCTTATCTGCTGATAAGACCCCCTCCCCCGCGTGACGTCACTTCCCTCACCCCCGATTTCTCCCCGCCCCGCACCACCCCTCATTGCTCTCGAGTTAGAACCCCCCTAGTATACCTACTTACAATCCAATGCGCGCGGGATGCAATGTCAAATTACCGCGAAAAATTATGGTAAAAAGAGCGGTTGTTAATGTGCAAACAGCGGACAATGCGTGTTTCGCATGGTCAGTGATGGCCGCTCTGTACTCCGCTGAAAGAAATGTGGATCGGGAATCCTCCTATCCGCATTACATCGCAGTGCTGAATCTCCAAAACATTGAGTTTCCAGTGACTGTGAATCAAATTAAAAAATTTGAATTTGCAAACGACATCTCCGTAAACGTGTACATTATCGAGAACGAGAACATCGTCCCGCTACGTCTTTCGGGAAAAAAGAAAGACAGACACATCAATCTGCTGTACGTGGAGGACGAGCTCCACTCGGAGTGGGGCATTTTGTTTTGATAAAAAATCTGTCTCGCCTCGTGGGCTCACAACTGAGCAAAAAGAAATGTAAAAAATTTATATGCAATCGGTAAGTATATATATATATATATATATATATATATATTTATTTATTTATTAAAACTTAAACTATATTTAAAATAATTTTAATTAAATTTTTTATTTTTACAGATGTTAACACTATTTCGGAGCGGCGGATAAATTGCAGGCGCATACGGAAGATTGTGGGAATCTCAACGACTGCGCTATCCGGTTGCCGAGCGACAATGACAAGTGGCTCAGCTTCGACAACTATACGAGAAAGGAGCGGCTTCCGTTTGTGGTGTAGGCCGACCTCGAGTGTGTTTTAGTAAAGACCGAAGATGCCTTATCAACACCATCAAGTGTTCAGCATCGCGTATTACGTACAGTGTTCGTACGACAGTTCGTTGTCAGCGTACAATTCCCGCCGTAGTGTCGATTGCGTCGCGTGGTTCGCCGAACAGCTTAAAAATTTAGCAATTTGCGTAAAAAATGACAATGCGTCGCGGTGCGAAATTTTAACCACTTGTCAGGCGTTAAATTTACCATGGGGACATTGGTTGTTAAAATATTTTTTACGCAAATTGCTAAATTTTTAAGCTGTTCGGCGAACCACGCGACGCAATCGACACTACAGCGGGAATTGTACGCTGACAACGAACTGTCGTACGAACACTGTACGTAATACGCGATGCTGAACACTTGATGGTGTTGATAAGGCATCTTCGGTCTTTACTAAAACACACTCGAGGTCGGCGTACACCACAAACGGAAGCCGCTCCTTTCTCGTATAGTTGTCGAAGCTGAGCCACTTGTCATTGTCGCTCGGCAACCGGATAGCGCAGTCGAGATTCCCACAATCTTCCGTATGCGCCTGCAATTTATCCGCCGCTCCGAAATAGTGTTAACATCTGTAAAAATAAAAAATTTAATTAAAATTATTTTAAATATAGTTTAAGTTTTAATAAATAAATAAATATATATATATATATATATATATATATATATATACTTACCGATTGCATATAAATTTTTTACATTTCTTTTTGCTCAGTTGTGAGCCCACGAGGCAAGACAGATTTTTTATCAAAACAAAATGCCCCACTCCGAGTGGAGCTCGTCCTCCACGTACAGCAGATTGATGTGTCTGTCTTTCTTTTTTCCCGAAAGACGTAGCGGGACGATGTTCTCGTTCTCGATGATGTACACGTTTACGGAGATGTCGTTTGCAAATTCAAATTTTTTAATTTGATTCACAGTCACTGGAAACTCAATGTTTTGGAGATTCAGCACTGCGATGTAATGCGGATAGGAGGATTCCCGATCCACATTTCTTTCAGCGGAGTACAGAGCGGCCATCACTGACCATGCGAAACACGCATTGTCCGCTGTTTGCACATTAACAACCGCTCTTTTTACCATAATTTTTCGCGGTAATTTGACATTGCATCCCGCGCGCATTGGATTGTAAGTAGGTATACTAGGGGGGTTCTAACTCGAGAGCAATGAGGGGTGGTGCGGGGCGGGGAGAAATCGGGGGTGAGGGAAGTGACGTCACGCGGGGGAGGGGGTCTTATCAGCAGATAAGCTTATCTTATCAGCTCAGGTTACCTGATAAGGAAATCATGTTACCTGATATGTTTATAAACAAGATAAGATAAGCTAAGTTTTCATAAACAAGATAAGATAAGCTAAGTTTTCATAAACAAGATAAGATAAAAGATGTCTTTGAGCGATATCTAAGTTTTCATAAACAAGATAGGATAAGCGGTGTCTTTGAGCGATATTTAAGTTTTCCTAAATAAGATAAGATAAATTCTACGAAGGGCTGCCGCAGGCTTGGACCGAGCGCCGACATTCAGATATCTATTACAAATTCAAGATAAGATATCTAAGTTTTCGTAGAAAATCCAAGATAAGGTAAAAATTCTGCGAATGGCTGCCGCAGGCTTGGATCGAGCACCGACAATCAAGCGGGTTGATACGTACATTTCTAAGAAATATCAGCGGGGAAAGTATGGGGGCGAACAAGTTGCTGCCTGCAACCTCGCCGCTTGCGACCTTGCGACATGTCAATCCAATCCGATTCGGATAATATTTTTATCAGCGATATCTAAGTTTTCGAATCCAAGATAAGACAGCGCAAATATTTCTTGCGAATTAACAATTGCATCATCGCACAAACAAAGAGATGATCGGGATATATAAAGAGGACCGATGCCGCTGCCGGGTCATAGTACCACTGGCGAGCGCACGTTCTCTTCATTCATGATGTTTGTAATGCTATCAAGTGCTTCCGATATTCTCAGTTTAAGTGCCGAACAGTTGCAAAATATTTCGAAGATTGTTTTACTGCAAAAGTGCGGCTATTTCGTAGAACATTTGTGGGACAAGCTTCCGGAGCACATCAAGGCGGATCCAGAGGTTCAGACATATCGTCGCTGCCTCGAACATTACAATCGACCGTGGATGCGAACGCATATTGACGGTCCAGCACCGATGATCAGGGATTACAGCGAATGTCAGCGAAAATAGGCTGAGGTTACAAGTGTAATACAGTGTGAAAAAGTGCCAGACAATAAAAAAGAATGGAGAACGCGGTAAAAAATCATTCGAGGTGTTATGAGAATGTTGAGAGATGGTATAGGCATCTCGAGGAATGCTATCATGATGAAAAAAAAGATAACCCGTTTTGTGAAGAGAAGAACAATCCGGTGACTTCGGTTGTGCAATTCATAAGAAATCGCGAACTTGGTGTGCAAAAACCGCATACAAGAGATGTTGCCGATTTCCTGGAAATTTACAAAGACATTTTAAGAGTAACTGGTGGTTTATCTAAATGCACCAGATCGTCTAAACGACACAAGCGAGTCGCATGTTTTCAGCGTCGCTACAAAAATTGTGCCGAATATTTCACTGTGGACAACCTTTATTTTGGCAGCATGGATATGCCTTCACCATCGGTGTCATGTAAATCGCAATCATCTGAATATGATTCGGACCAAGAAATAGAAGAGTCGGATATGAGAGAACCGAGGCCATCACCATCATCATCGTCAGATTACTTGTTGCAATTTATTTATTTGTCTGATTAAATAGGTGTACAACATATGCGAAGAGTAGATATGTCAATAGTCAACTACTGGCAGCCGCTATTTTTGTTTCGGCGAAGATCATCTTTCGGAGATAATAGCAAATCTTTCGGAGATAATTGCATCATCACACGTTAAAGAACAAAGGGATGATCGGGATATATAATGAGGACCGATGCCATTGCCTGGTCATAGTACGGTGACATTCATTCGCGATCATAGTAGTAGTAGTGAGCATAGTGAGTGAATTGTTTTTTGCAATTAAAAATGGAGAATGACAAGCAAGAAGTGATGGTGATCTCCAATGATGAGATGGAGGTAATCACAATATCCGATGATGAGATGGAGGTAATCACAATATCCGACAGCGACAGCGACAGCGACGCTGTGATGTACGACCCTGAATACGATAGAGAGGCCAATATCATCTTAGATGATATTAAAGAAATGGACATTGATGTACCCATCGTCGAAGAAGAAGAAGAAGAAGAAGAAAACCAACCACTGCACGACGATGGGTACGACAGTGGAAATGATGTTCGCGAGGCGTACCACTCGCGTACGTTAGACGTACGGACCATCGCAACCCTCGACGAAGAAACGTGGGTATGCGTTATAACGGCATACGTCTCACCAGGGGGGTCAGTGAGAATCTGCATTCCGTTTTATGAGAAACAGGGAAAGATTCGCGACAACCACTATATTTTTACCTAAAAAATTGTACAATTAAACCTTGTCGTTGTCCCACCTCTTGCGATACCCCACTAGCAAAGTAAAAAATAAACTTTTAATATATTACTTTTGAAAAAAATTAATTTTTTTATATATTTCTTGTAAAAAAATTTTAATATATTTCTAAAAAAATTATAATATATTTCTTTTGAAAAAAATAAATTTTTATAGTTTCCCCCTCGCATCACCTCTCTTCTCTCGTCGCGTGAGCCTCTCGCGCGCTGCGTTATAGTTCACCGCCGCGCGACTCATTTTACAGTTTCCTGATGTTTTAAGAATTGCATTATCGACTTTATACCATACTCAGATAGAATAGCGCTGATAAAGATTAATGCCAGGCCAACCAATTTAAACATCATCCAGATATATGCGCCAACTGCTGATGCACCGGATGAGGTGATGGAAATATTCTACGAGCAAATAAAGGAAATGTTGAAGCTCACCAAGAAACATGATATGAATATAATTTTGGGCGATTTCAACTCTAGGATAGGAAAAGAGAGATATGGGGATCTGGTGGGACCATTCGGATTGGGAATAAGAAATGAGAGGGGCGAACGCCTGGTACAATTCTGCCAAGAAGATATGAGAGTTACTAACACATGGTATCAATTACCACCCAGGAGGTTATATACGTGGAGATCTCCTAGAGACAGTCCGGAGAACATAAGTCGTAACCAGATAGATTTCATACTTATCAATAAACGTTTTGGATCCTCAATTAACAGAGTAAGCACTTATTCTGGAGCAGACGTGCCCTCTAACCACATACTACTACGGGCAATTATCAAAATCAAACTAACAAAGTATGTAAAACCAGTCTCAAAGCGAGGAATTGCCTACGAAAGGCTCAAACAAGGAGACATAAAAGCTGCAATGCGCCATGAGATAAATAACAACATAGAGGAGATGTTAAGCTCGAGAGGAAATGAGCAAAATCCAACCAAAATATGGGAAGAGTTAAAAAATGACATGATAAACACCGCAAAAAGCCATTTGGGATATCGAGAGAAGAACCGAAGGCAGAACTGGATGACGGACGAGATCCTCTCGCTCATGGACGAACGACGGACATATAAGAATCAAGCAGACCCACACAAATATAATGAAATGCAGAGGGAAATAAGAGCCAAGATTAGGACAGCAAAGAACATGTGGTTAAAGCAGGAATGCGAGGAAATGGAAAAGTTACAAACCCTGCACGATGATTTCAATCTACATAAAAGACTAAAGGAAATAGCCGGAATATACCGTAAAAGGACTTTTTCTGCAATAGTCGATGAAAATAACAACTTAGCCAACGATATACAAGAGAAAAAGAGAATATGGGAGAAATATGTAGGAAGCCTTTTTGCAGACGAGAGACCAGACAGACAAATGGAAGCAGACAGTGACACAACCTCACGGGTCCACCGATCATAATGGAAGAAATTAAAAAAGCAATAAACACCGCAAAAACTAACAAAGCAGCAGGCCCAGACGAAGTGCCATTGGAACTACTAAAGTTACTGAATGAGAAGGGATTAGCACTTCTCCTGAAAATTTTTAACAAAATATACGACACAGGAATATATCCTGAACAGTGGCTTTCCTCAACTTTTGTTCCGTTACAAAAGAAAAACAAAGCGAAAAAATGCACAGACCACAGGCTAATAAGTCTTATAAGCCATACCCTAAAATTACTCTTGAAAATCTTACATTAAAGAATTTTTAAAAAGTGCGAGGGAAACCTCAGCGACTCACAATTTGGGTTCAGACAGGGGTTAGGCACGAGGGAATCAATAGTAGCAACACACGCCCTGGTGCAAAATTGTTATGACCAGAGGAAAGATGTATGCCTGTGCTTTATAGATTATGAGAAAGCGTTCGACACAGTTCAACATCATAGGCTTATGGAGGTTCTCAGAAAAACAGATATAGATACAAAGGACATTCAATGTATTGAAAGCTTATATTGGAATCAAAAGGCACGAATCAGGATTGACGGAGAAGAAACCAACGCGGTTGAAATCTGCAGAGGAGTCCGACAAGGATGTGTTCTCTCACCCCTTCTGTTTAACCTATACTCTGAGGTTATTTTCCGAGAGGCACTCGAGGATATTGAGAAGGGCATAAAAGTGAATGGAGAATGGCTAAACAATATTCGATACGCAGACGACACAATGGTAATTATAGACAACATGGACGATCTAGAACAACTTCTTGACATAGTAGGACAGCACAGTAAAGACATGGGATTGAACATCAACATTAAGAAAACAAAATTCATGGTTATCACCAGAGAACCGGACAAGTTCAGAAACGCTAGCTTAAAACTAGAAGGCAGACCGATAGAACGAGTAAATAGATTTAAGTACCTGGGAACGTGGATGTGCGAGGATTGGACGTCGGAGATGGAAGTAAAATGCCGAATAGAAATGGCTCGCAAGGCATTCATGAAATTTAAAAAAGTCCTCACCAATACGGACTTCGATCAAAATCTGAGAATGAGATTCATTAGGTGCTACATATGGTCGGTGCTTCTATATGGAATGAAGGGATGGACACTGAAAGTTTCTGAAATGAATAGACTAGAGGCCTTCGAAATGTGGGTCTACCGCAGAGTCCTAAAAATACCGTGGACGGCGAGAACCACCAATGGAGATGTCTTGAAACGATTGGGCAAGGATCGGGAAATATTGACTACAATAAAAAGAAGGAAAACGGCATACTTGGGCCACATCATGCGTAATACAAAGTATGAGCTGCTACAAAGAATTATACAGGGAAAGATCGAAGGGAAAAGAGGATTAGGACGCAAAAAACTGTCTTGGCTTCGAAATATTAGACAGTGGACAGGACTGCGCACGGTGGAGGAGTTGATCCATGTGGCGAGAGACGGAGAGAGAATGCAGGAAGTGATCGCAAACATCCATTAGTGGATAGGCATACGAAGAAAAAGATATATATATGTATGTATAAGTGTACAACATCTAAAGTAAGTTATCAACATATTGATGTAAAATTGGACTAAATTGTTTTAAACGTTTTAATTTTTGATTACTAAATAAACACATTGTTTTCTCCATAGTCAATTAACATGTCAATAATATATTTAATGAACACAGTTTTATTTTTATAACATTCTGAGCAATCAAATAAACTAATGTGAAGGTCTGTATGGATTTTATATTTTACATATGACATAATGTGAGTTCCAATTGATTTTTGATATTATATTGTATATATTATTTAAATTGAATTCAAAAACTCAATATATGTTAAAAAATTTTCTCTGTTTGTATAGTAAAATTGTAACTGAGGAGGGCCCAATCAGGGCTGAAATGTTTTACGATTAAATAAATATTAATATGAAACCAAAGCTGTTTTGTAGAGAATTTTTAGCGTCAATAACTTAATGTCTACGCTGTCTTTCAGTTTATAAATATTTTAAATTTATTTATTTTCCGTCTCACATGAGATGATAAATATAAAGAACACCGAGAAAAAGTGGGACGTTATGAAATAGGACACGCATCACGCGAAGCATCGCCTGGGGACCACCCCTGAGCCGCGGTGTACTGCCACTATTTAATGCGTATTTATTTGTTCGCTTATTACAGATTAGTCAGTTGTTACTGTATATATATTCACGTTAACGCTTAGGAGACGAATCTCTGAATAGCGATATGTACGCTCGGACACACTATCACGACAACGCCTGGAAGACAATGTCTCTGAGTCGCGATAGAAATTAGGCGTACACGTGAGTGATCACCCGAAGTCGAGAGAGAACAGTAATGATTTGTCTCGAAAGATGGTCTCATAATCCCTCCGCTCTGTTCCCCGATTGGCGTTTTCCGTTTAACTCATATTCCATCAATCGGTTCACGCTTTTTGATCTGATTGTGAGTATCGAGCGGCTCGGAGATAAGGTCGGCGTGAAACAGAGATATTATGTTGCTTCCTTTCGGTCGGTTTCAAAGTTTGATAGTGAGTATTAAAATCGATATTAGATTACGACTTCGCGGGTTTCCGCGCACGTGGCTGTGTGTCCTGAAGACGTGTTAGTTTTTTTGATGTCGTGCACGATTACGCATAGCTGTATGTATACAGAATTATATACGCATATACAGGGTGTTATAAAAGTAACGGTACAGCAGAATAACTCGAAAAATATGAGTCCTAAAAAAATGCTAAGGACTAGATTTTTTTGATTTTTTCCTGACTATCTGACGTTCAGATTAACATTTACTTAACATTTTTTCTAAGACTCATATTTTTCGAGTTATTTTGCTGTACCGATACTTTCATAACACTCTGTATATATATATATATATACATATATATATATATATATCCTAAAAAAATCATAAAAATGAAAAGGTCAGGCCATGTTCAAAAGAAGGTACTCAAAAATTTAAACGATCTAATAATAAATTATCACGAAAAGTAACTGATATGTTATTCAAGGTGCCAGTTCAAAGTGAACGTACGTAAAGTGTATATTATCTAAATTTAGTAATAATATATTACCATGAAAAGTAACTGTGATATTTTATTCAAGGTGCAAGTTCACATTGAATATACATACATATAAGTAAAACTGATTACAATTTGATTCTAGAAAATAAGTGCGATATGTTATTCTTAGTGCACAAAATATAATAGTCGTTTATAGAGATTTGATTTGAAATTTATACTAGCCCGTACAATGAAAAATAATTGCTCGTAATTCCAGAGTACCAATTTGTTAATGACTCAGAAAAATAACATGGCGGCCTGATCTCAAAAAACTTTCGATGGGTAGAATAAATAATTGAAATAAGAGTTGTGAAAATTGTATAAATTAAAAACCTCCAATCTTTCTTTAGTAAAATTACGAATTTTTGTATCAACTTCCGATTTGTGTTATACCGTATTTTCAGGGAGTAAGTTATTGATCAGAAAACTTTGCCTTGTTGCTCGAAACGGGTGTATATTAAGTAAAATTTATAAATGTACAGTTCTCAGGTCAACTACAATAAAGCTATACGCTTAAAAAGTTTACTGATTATTTGTCGTAATATACAATAAAAAATTACATATTAATTATTCAAGATACAAGTGAGAAATAAATATCATTAAAATATACAAAAAAAATTTATCAATTTGACTCTGAAAAGTAAGTGACATGGTTCTCAAAGTGCAAGTCATTTGACTTACAATTTTCTTCAGAAACACAGAAGAAAAAGGTATTTGTATATAGTTTTGTATATTCACTTCGTTGTGTGTGTAGAGCTTTTAAAAATACGTTGAATCCTTATTCTAATCTAATCTTTTTCTAATGTAATACTTTTCGTATTTCAAATGTTGTAGTAATTATTCTGTAAGAGCTTCGACATTATTTCTAAATAAACATCGAGAAACATCATAGTTTTTTGAGAGCAGGCCGCCATGTTATTTTTCTGAGTCATTAACAAATTGGTACTCTGGAATTACGAGCAATTATTTTTCATTGTACGGGCTAGTATAAATTTCAAATCAAATCTCTATAAACGACTATTATATTTTGTGCACTAAGAATAACATATCGCACTTATTTTCTAGAATCAAATTGTACTCAGTTTTACTTATATGTATGTATATTCAATGTGAACTTGCACCTTGAATAAAATATCACAGTTACTTTTCATGGTAATATATTATTACTAAATTTAGATAATATACACTTTACGTACGTTTCACTTTGAACTGGCACCTTGAATAACATATCAGTTACTTTTCGTGATAATTTATTATTAGATCGTTTAAATTTTTGAGTACCTTCTTTTGAACATGGCCTGACCTTTTCATTTTTATGATTTTTTTAGGATATCACTTACTTTTTAAAGTACAGATATATAGAGCAGCTTTCTAGTAATTCAAGTATCACAAATATATGTATTTTCGATTCTTATCACATAACTTTGTATAAGTAACAATTTATGCAATACAGTTCAAAATAATTGAAATATATGGTATATATGTACATATATAAAATATATAATTATATTATAGTATACATATATATTTTATTTAATCATATATGTAAATGTTTGTATAATTGTAATAACTTTTAACGATACATTGCACATTTATTTCAATTGCAACAGAATGAATTTATATTCTTGTATGAATATTGAAAATAAAGAATGGGCCCCTCCATCGCCCATTCTCGTGAGAACGCAACCATATATTTTTCTTCGTCTCTCCGATTTTAACACGACATACATATTTCTGTCTGATAATTTTTTTCTGGATGATACTTTTTGAAATGTCATGAAGCCTAGGTCAAATTAGAAACTTATTGCACTCGTTTTAATGCAGCGCTTACAGCAGCTTTTATAAAGCGCCAGAGCAACCGATATTTTATTTTGGCGCTTACGGCAACTTTTATACAGCGCTACAACAGTTGATGTTTTAATGTAGCGTTTACGGCAGCCTTTATACAGCGCCATTATTTAATCTGTTCTAAGAACAATATGTATGCCCCTTGTGCTCCTTTGGGCCATTTATTCTTGAACACTTCCATATCATTAGAGTAATACCATTCCAATTATGTGTCAGCTCTCAACATACACGTGTAGTGACCACGATTCATTTCTTCACCTTCGTGAAATAATGCGCTTATTAGCTTGTACTTTTTTTTAATAATCGTGATATTACTCGTCGGCACGGCGGTAATCCGATTGTTGATAATTTTTTTAGAAGCACCGTAAACAAAAGTATATAAATTGAACTGTATTACTACGACGGATAAAGTTGATTCGATTACGGTTTTCTTTTTCAACACGGTGCTCTTACATTTGTTACAATTGCCGTTTATCGTTTCCCATTTAGAAAATTCTACATTAATCAAACTTTGTAGAGTGACACCTTTTTTCCTTTTTAATGTCGAATGTATAGGTAATATTAACAAACTACTGCTTTCCAGCTTAGTTACATTGTAATTACATTTGATATTCGAGCAACATGTTACGTGCTTTAATTCGAGTTTTAATACATCATTGATGTCGGAATACGTCGATATTAGAGCCGTAAAAAATTCCGAAACATCTTGTTGTGTTCGTTCTTCGAAGCGTTTTCCGACAGATCTTCTAACCGCTTGAATGTTGCAATATTTACGTTCACCATACGCGCAGATAGCATCAATCAATACATTCGATGCTTTATTTTTCAGTATTTGTTGCCTAATACGTACGCAATGAAACGCACATTGTAATATTACATTAGCGTAACACGAAACAGCATCGTTATTGCAAAGGCCATATATTTTCCACGTAACTATACTTTCTGGTTCCTCACAATCATAATTCTGCATATCATCAATGATATTAGAGATATCCCATCGACGATCGTACATTTTCACAACCTTTTTCTCGGACGGATTGATTTGTGGCAGTTCAGATTTGAACATAGATCTCAGTCGATTATATTCTACAATGGCTCTCGAGTTTGCTTTAACTGATGCTGGATTGAAATTTATCAAATGTAGGCCTTCCAATTTACTTATTCGTGACAAACCTACATAGGCTTGACCATCACTGAATACAGTCGTTCCTAAATCCATCATTGCATTGTTACATGTAATTCCTTCGATTATAAATAATTCGACATTCTTTAATTTGTCCCTCAAAGTTTTCAAGACCATGTCTGACAATTGCGTATATTTTGGTGTAGATTCATGACTAACCGGTAGTTGAAACATTCTATGGATTGTCAAGCCATCGATATTGAATGCTGCGATACCCGTGGGAGCAGATATGGCAGTCGTTTTTTCCAAATTTATTCTGATCCAATGTTTAATCGTTTCAATTAGAAAACTTTTCCCTGTACCACCCTCTCCACTTACGTACAGTCGCAGAATCTGATTCTTATCTTGTAAAACTTGGCATACTCCATCAAAGACTCTTTTCTGGTCTTCGTTCAATTGCGACATCATTTGCGATAAATCAATCGGGTCGTCAATCTTACTAAAATCTTCCAGATCTTTCATCGCGTCGTCAGCTTCTATCGGATTACAATCCAGTTCATCGTCATCGGATTTGTCTCTGTCTGCTGTTTTCAGATCATTTTCGCGCTTCTCGATTAATTCAGCAACGTTCTCAAAAGCTTTCTGTATTTCTTCGAGCCTTTCGTGATATTTCATTGCCTTCGTTAAAACAGACTCTGAATTCTTAAAGGCATCCGTGTAAGTCTCGAATGTACCTTTGAGTTCACTCAAATCTCTCCATGGTTTGAACAGAAGAAGCAGCGAGTAAAAGTATTTTTCGGGCTCAATTTTTATATTAAATCGATAATGGTTAATTAAATAACCCTTTTTTCGTTTTTTTAAAAATAAACCCGATGCCAGTTTGTAACACTTGACTTCGTCATTATTTGACATCTGTTTCGTAATTTCCCAGAATCTGGCAAAATCGTACAAATTCAATGATTCTAATTCCTGAGGTCTATTTGGATAGTAATCATCGATGAGTGACGAACAGTAAATATTCGTAGAATTTTCATCGAGAGCTTAAATTTCATTAAATGTTTTAACTTTTCTATTTCTCACCTCATTAACATCGATCCATTTGACCATGGTATCATTATCCGTACCGTACAAGGGATTCCCTAATAGTGTATCCGCAGCTTCTAAAGCACCGCATTCTCTGTTATTTAATGAACGCATTGCAAAATTCCACAGTTTCGATGCCAAGGACTTATTCGAATCTATCACTTCAAAGTCTGTATTGCATTTTTCCGACTTTGTCGTGTATTTTGTTAAATATGAGTTTAAAAACTCTGATTTTTCTCTAATAAATTGTATGTCCATATTTCCCTCCCAGGCTAATTTGATAGACGGATTATAATCATTTATAAACCTTTCCGACTCCTTGCGAGGAAGATCGTACAATCTGCTCTTACTGCGTAAATTTTTTCTACCGACTATCGAAGTGATAACGTCTCTTAAAACGAAATTCTCAGTAACTGGCCGAGGAAAATCGAACCGACACTTTCTGTATATATTAGTTTCCGTTTTTTTCGTACGCATGCAATACGAGTTATGTTTATGATTCTGATCACTTATTACCGTATCGTACAACATTGGCGAAACATTTTCATCTGGAATTTCACACGTTACGTATTTTTGAATAAACGTAGCAACTTCTTCATCCGGTGATTTTCCTAATACTGGAGCATCTTTTATCCAAATCATACAATGCATGTGCTGGATACTTCTACGTTGATATACCAGTCGCCAGAAGTAATGAATAACCTTTCCTATTGGATTATCGGACGAACAAATAAAATCAATCATGGCTTTGAATTTTATACACATGAATCTAGAAGTACTTACAAGATCGTATGCGATTAGTTCGCTTAACTTCTCTTTATCGGGATTCATATCTCGTAACTATTCACCCAAATCGGACCATTTCCATTCACTAGGACTCAAAGTCAAAAACCACGTCGCTGGACCGTAATGCAAAGTCATGCATTTTACATTATTGGACGGTTGTCGCCAAAATTGATCCGTATTTCTCAATTTTGCGAAAATACTCATTAAATTCGATTCTAATTGGTAACCTTTCAATTCGTTCAAGTATCTACCAGCAGTGTATCTCTCTCGTGGGTTAGTAACCATCATCGTATAATAGATACCACTTTTCAACTGTCGGTAGTTAGCATCATTGAGAAGGAAGAACAGATACTGCAGATTCAACCTGAATCTACTATGTTTCGACATCAATCGTGTTCTAATAAATAAATATTCCGGCAATGCAAAGTTTCTATCTTCTCGTTGTCCATTGACACCATCAGGATATAAATCAGGGAAACACATGACATCCAGATATTTATAACGATTATCCATTGGAAAATCTTCAATTTTCACCATTTGATAAAGCTTCAATGCAGATTCGTTATCGATTCTTTTCGCGTGTATTGGGTATATTGTATACTGATCGTTAATATCCGAATGTTCAGTGATTTGTGTGAGAAAAGCCGTACGTTTTAAAACGGTTTGATCATTATTATTTTTGTTTTGCTGTACATTGTACAAATTCAATGCTGGTAATTCCTCAACCACCTCATTTATTTCGTCATTGTCGCTTTCCTCATCGACAATCCGATATTCTGTTTCCTGCAACTTATTCTTTAATAGATCATCAGATGACGCTGGAAGACGAATTTTTGAATAATGAGGATTATTTTCTTTCAACCATTGTAAAGCCTTATACATTTTATTAATATCTACCAAATTTTCCCAAACCACTTTAGATTTCTTGGGTATACCTCGAACGAGAATGTGCAACTCGTGATTCAAATTTATAGGATCTTCCGGAGGACATACCTTATCCAATGTTTCTTGTAAAGGCAGAGGCAAATGAAATGTTCTACCTTTGCCTAAACAGAGTTCGATTATATAAGTTTCTTGATTTAAAATGTGCTATATTTAAATCATTTAATTATTTTTTTCGTTAAGTACAATTAACAGCAAAAACTGCATATACGTGGGTATGTATTTGACTCTACTGCCATTACTTGAAACAAATACATTATTCGATATTAACAAATTGGAACTCTGGAATTACGAGTAATTATTTTTCATTGTACAGACTAGGTTTAAATTTTTGAGGACCTTCTTTTGAACATGGCTTGACCTTTTCATTTTTATGATTTTTTGGAGATAGGGTGAGAGAGGACGAATGAGGGTAAGAGAAGACGAGATAGGCGAAAGAGGGTGAAAGAGAACGAAAAAGGGTGAGAAAGGACGTACGAGAGGTGAAAGAGGTGAGAGAGGGTGAGAGAGGACGAAAGAGGTCGAAAGAGAGTGAGAGAGAACGAAAGAGGGTGAAAGAGGACGAAAGAGGGTGAGAGAGGACGAAAGAGTGTGAAAGAGGACGAAAGAGGGTGAGAGGACAAAAGAGGATGAGAGAGAATGAAAGAGAGTGAGAGAGGACAAAGGAGAGTGAAAGAGGACGAAAGAGGGTGAGAGAGGTCGAAAGAGGGTGAGAGAGAATGAAAGAGAATGGGAGAGGACAAAGGAGAGTGAAAGAGGACGAAAGAGGGTGAGAGGACGAAAGAGGATGAAAGAGGACGAAAGAGGGTGAAAGAGGACGAAAGGGGGTGAGAGGGAATGAAAGAGGGTGAAAGAGGGTGAGAGAGAATGAAAGAGGGTGAGAGAGGACGAAAGAGGGTGAAAAAGGCGAAAGATGGTGAAAGAGGACGAAAGAGGGTGAAAGAGGACGAAAGAGGGTGAAAGAGGCGAAAGATGGTGAAGAGGACGAAAGAGGACGAAAGAGGGTGAAAGAGGACGAAAGAGGGTGAAAGAGGGTGAAAGAGGACAACAGAGGATGAGAGAGGACGAAAGAGGGTGAAAGAGGCGAAAGAAGGTGAGTTAGGGCAAAAGAGGGGTGGGAGTGGTGGTGGGGGTGGGGGTGGGCGGTATGTGGGTAGGGAAAGGGGTGGGTGGAAGTTGAGGGAGGTGTGAGTGAAAGGTGTGAGAATAGATTTATATATATATATAATCCTGATGACGTCAGCGGACGCGGACAGAGAAGAAGAAGAAGACGACGTTACTTCATTTTTCATGAAAAACGTCACTTTTTGACCGCTTGTATCTCCAGAACGGCTTGACCGATTTTATTCCTTCTTGGCTCAAATTACTCGTGGCGATGCCGCCTTTCAGGTTATATTACGTGCAATTCAAAATTTTTTATATTTTAGTAGTTCTATACTTCCAAAAAATGGACTTTGATGGTGCAGGATAAGGAGACTTGTAGTGTCTTTTAAGGTCTTTTAGGGTTTGAACATGGCCGGAGACACTACCGCGTCTCCTAATATATATATATATATATATATATGGAATTAATAATAAGTACTTTCTATTTTTAGTGACACAAGTCGATACAAATCTAAGGTCTGTTTTTTTAGCTGCACTAGTTCAGAGTTTATCTTTTCCTTTCCAATGTGGAGTAAAAAAATAAACTTTGAACTGGTACAGCTAAAAAAACAGACCTTAGATTTGTGTCATTGAATGGAAAGCACCCAATAAAGTGAAATAAAAAAGTATACATATATATATATATTTAAATATTATTCTCAAAGGAAATCAGAAGTCACCAGTAGTTGGAGCATATATAGAGCATTAAAGAAAATCAATACATGCAAAACAGTTCCTAGAAAAAATTAAAAAATTATATATTATTTTATGCAAGAATATCAGAAAATAGCAAATTAAACGACAGAAAAAGCAAATGAATAATCATATAACTTACGTAATTACATTTGTATTTGTTTTAAGTATGATTCCTGTTTTTATTTTCCTTAAGCGCAGAAATATAGAGAGCATCTAAAATATTTGAAGAATTCAGTTATTATTGCCATTATAATTAAACTGAGTGAAAATTATATGACTCAATTATACTAACCTGTATTCTGTTAGTCATCCTGAAGATTATTCTTCTTCCTGTAAATTATATCTAAGAGAACAGCTATAAACGTTTTTATTTTTTTACAGATCATCTGTATGTACAATTGCACTAACTACATACTCATTGCTAACTTCTGACTCATTTTCATCACTACTACTGTTACCTATTGATGAACCACTCCAATAAGGCATTTTATAACATTTAAAGCGTACCTCATTTACTTGGATACAAAAAATGTCATTACTTATTGCAGAACACTTAAAAATTTGAAGTGCTGAGGACAAAATGCCAATATCATAAAATGAATCTACCTTTTGAAATTTTTTTACAACCAGATAATATTTGGTTTTGTCCATGAAGATATTGACAATGAGGCAAATTGATCCGTCATGTAAAATACAGCAATTATCTCGTGTATTCAAACTCAGCAAAATTCTGTTGAATATCAATTTCCGATACTGACAGTTGTTTTGATTAATATTAGGTGGAAGAGGACCTTTATTATGCGCTGAAAATACTTGCGTAGAAGAATCAGTGAGTTTGGAAAAATAAGTTTGACTATGATGCAAATTTGTTTCACAAGCTTCCATCTCTGATATTCTATTGGAAAATTGTTGAAGAGGAAAATTAGATTTTCTACAATATTTTCTGAAAAGTGGCATATTATTTTCATAAGGAAAAGCAGAAAATGAATCAAGAGGACCTAATTGTCTCACGTCATTTGTGAGATGAAGAAGACCATGCACATTATATGAAATGAATGCTGAACCATACAGATTCTCACATCGCGAAACAAATTTTTGTAGAGCAATCTCAGCAAAGTTTAAATATGCTTGTGATGGCGAAGTAGAAATCAATATTCTTATGGCAGTATGCAAAAACAAAAAATGAGTATATACTTGTTGATTCAGAAGACCGTATGTTACTACTGGACCTGTATACAACAAAAATTGACGAAATTCTGTAGCCTTGTATTTAGAAAATTGATTAATTGTTCTAGGACGTCTTGCAAAATCTGATGGACAATATGATTTAAGATTATCTAATCTTTGAGATATTACAGCAATGGATCTTGCTGGTAATTTTGAGAAACGTGTATATTTACCACATATCCATGCAGATAAAAGTTTCTTCATAACGCCCAAACATACTAGATGCATATATTCAAAGGGAACTTGTGAAACCATACCTATGGGTAACATTGACAATGGACTTTTGCCATCTTTGTGATGATCTTCATCTATACATTTTAGATATTCTTCATTTGTTCGAAGAAGATGATTAATACCACCAAATGTATATCTGCCTTCACATCGCAAGCCAGAAACTTTGCACTTTGAACAAGGATTTCCAGATGTATGACCTCTGTGATTAAGAACAAAAGCACGAGCTGGTGCATCGGCTATAAAACATCTTAAACGTATTGGTATCTTATTACTAGCAAAATCTATACCACCGTTACTTATTATATTGTTAACATCGGTAACAAATTTTTCAAAAAATAAGTTAGGATCATGTGGTTTTTCAACGCCACTATATATTCCAATTACTATTGGCCTTGTATATTTAACATTTGCAAGTCTACATTGAATTGGCCAGATGTGATTACTTCCTACTCTATCTAAACTACATCCATCTGTATTAAAATCGATTTCTAATTCATATGGTACAGATGCCGAAGGAAGACATGATAATGTTTTAACAATTTCTGCCTCAAGAGAGAAATAAATATATTTTCCTGGGTCTACTTCAGATACAACAACAGGTGTTCGTGGAGTTTTTAAAAGAGTTCTAACATCTTTTGGTAACGAAGAGAAGCATGTGTGTGTTCGAAGAACAGATAAAATATTATTACTTTGAACATGTGTAAAATTATTATTGACAAAACACGCGGCTAAACGATCTTGAAATGTTTCTTCAATGGAAGAAATCTGAGAGATGAGGAAGTGGAATCTTCACTGTCATTACCATTACTATTAGACAATATATTCGCATTATCGATATTATTGGTATCTGTAATATTGTAAATATTATTAGCAATATTGTCCGTAAAAGAAACTTCATTGTCTGTCCGAAAAGAATCAGCAACGTGAAAGGAAGCAGCATTATCCAACTGTTTGTGCGTAACAGGATCTTGTGAAACATTTGAATGTAAAGTATTTTTAATTTCCAAAGTAATTCGCCTTCGTTGTCTCGCAGACAACCAGTGGAAAGATTTACGCGAAACAGAATATTTAACTGATTTCATACTCGCCTGAAAAATCTTCTTATCCTCTGCGATACCTTGCGGCACTTAGAACTTGGAAGCTCGTCTCAAAAATGTGGGAAGCTTCTAGAATTATAACCTCTGTGATAACCTTGCGGCACGTATGGTAGCACTCACGGTGGTTGAATTCAGAAGAACGCGGGAACAGTGCTGGAGGTTACAGGACAAAAATTCGCGCAAGCGTAGTAGCGCGCATTAAAAGCGCGCAAACGTATGTGACACATGACTACGCCATGCACGGCAAGGTTTGCTCTGTTATTTGCGTAAATTTTGCGTCTCATCATGCCAGAACAAATCTTTGCTCTATTTTTGCCACAAATTTGCTATCACGCCATGCACAACAAGGTTTGCTCTGTTATTTGCATAAATATTGCGTCTTATCGTATCAGAGTTAACTTTGCTCTATTTTTTTCGTAAATTGTTTGTTATACCGTGCATGGCAAGATTTGCTCTGTTTTTGTCACAAATTTGCTTTATATCGTGTATCACAAGATTTGCTATTACTGACGTAAAGTTTGTATTTCACCATGATACCATCATTTGCTCTCTTCTATAAGTAAAATTTACGAACAAACTTTTCTCTGTTAATTGCAGCATTATATAACGAAAAGTTTTGCCGTTAATTTGTTCGAAATATTTAGACAAGACGAAGCAAGGCAAATGTTTGCCAGAAAATTGTTGTTAAAATTAAAGCAAACTTTGCCGAAAAGCTTTAACGAAACGTGATTTTATCACCCTTGGCTAGCTGGGTCTTTATTATTTTCAGTTAAGTTAACACATCATATATTTAATTTAAATTGATGCATACAAAGGATACACATGCAAAGGATAAATGCAAAGGAAATTAAACATACAATATAAAAGAGTCAAAAAAGGATAAAGAATAAATAAAGAAAAAAAGAAAAAAATAGTGCAATTATGAACAATAAAATAGGTATGTTTATAATATTGACATTATTTTTCTTTTTATTATTATTATAGTATATACAATATATACAGGGTGAGTCATTTTAATCTATGGACCCGAATATCTTCCAAATTACGGTATCTACAAAAAAATGGTTTAGATAAAAGTTGACCAGGACAGAGGGGGTCATTCAATTGTACCATTGGTTTTGACCTTGAGGTCAATTTTGAAGGTTATTTCAAGGTCACGATGGTTTTTTTAAATTGAACACCCTATTTTTGACTGCGGATTTTGAAAGAGCGGAAAATTTTACATCAAACTTGTCTTATAAAAAAATTGTTTTTGCGACCTTGGAAAGGTCAAAAATGAAGGTGAAATGCCTGAAACACGATCTGGTGTACTTTTTCTGAAATGACGTGGTTTTCTGGGTAACACAAATGTGCATAATGCTTAAACAAAGTCAATGAATTGTAAAAGTGTAAATTACTTTGACTAGCTTGACCTTGAGGTCAATTTTCAAGGTTGTTTGAGGTTCATAACGCATTTTTTTATTAGTAAACCATATTTTTGACCGCAGAATCCGTTTCTTGACAATGGACTCTTAAACAATGGCACTTTTTACATGAGCATAAAGATTTATTAGTTTTTCGACCTGACCTTTTGAAGGTCATATCAAGGTCAAAAGCACTTTCATCTTACTTTTAGCGTTACCCGGAAACAACGACGTGGACGTAGTAAGTTCTGTTTCCTTTAGGGTGCTTGATTATTGTGAGTCCCCTTGCCTCTCACGTCGGGGTGCTTGATTATCGTGAGTTCCCTTGCCTCTCACGTCGGGGTGCCTGATTATCGTGAGTCCCCTTGCCTCTCACGTCGGGGTGCCTGATTATCGTGAGTCCCCTTGCCTCTCACGTCGGGGTGCCTGATTATCGTGAGTCCCCTTGCCTCTCACGTCGGGGTGCTTGATTATCGTGAGTCCCCTTGCCTCTCACGTCGGGGTGCTTGATTATCGTGAGTCCCCTTGTCTCTCACGTCGGGGTGCCTGATTATCGTGAGTCCCCTTGCCTTTCACGTCGGGGTGTCTGATTATCGTGAGTCCCCTTGCCTCTCACGTCGGGGTGCTTGATTATCGTGAGTGTCCTTGCCTCTCACGTCGGGGTGCTTGATTATCGTGAGTCCCCTTGCCTCTCACGTCGGGGTGCTTGATTATCGTGAGTCCCCTTGCCTCTCACGTCGGGGTGCTTGATTATTGTGAGTCTCCTTGTCTCTCACGTCGGGGTGCCTGATTATCGTGAGTCCCCTTGCCTTTCACGTCGGGGTGCCTGATTATCGTGAGTCCCCTTGCCTCTCACGTCGGGGTGCTTGATTATCGTGAGTTCCCTTGCCTCTCACGTCGGGGTGCTTGATTATCGTGAGTCCCCTTGCCTCTCACTGACACTGTAATTTAAATGAATTACCCACGGAGTAATTGTTCAAAATTACTTCCGTTGGCTTCGAGACATAACTGCAATCTGTTTTGAAAACTATCCACAGTTCTAAGCAGGGTAGCTCTAGGAATGGCTGCACAAGCTCTACGAATGCGGTCCATAAAATCATCTCTTGTGGTTGGTCGTTCAGCAAAAACAACATTTTTCAAGTATCCCCATAAAAAGAAATCGGGCGACGTCAGATCTGGTGAGCAAGGAGGCCATTCAACTGGACCCCTTCGTCCAATCCATCTGTCATTGTAACTGGCATTTAAAAAGGCACGTACAATGAGTGCATAATGCGGTGCAGCACCATCTTGTTGAAGCCACATTCTTGCTCTTGTTGCTAAGTCAACATCTTCTAATAAGCCTGGTAAGTGATCTCTTAGCAACGATAAGTAACTGTGTCTATCAACGTTTTCTTCAAAAAAATAAGGTCCAATCAAATAACCATTTACAATGCCGCACCACACCACAATACTCCATCGATTTTGATGATCTATTGGCCTATACCACTGAGGATTAACATCTGACCAATAATGGCACGGACAATGGACTCACGGTAATCAAGCACCCCGACGTGAGAGGCAAGGGGACTTACGATAATCAGGCACACCGACGTGAGAGGCAAGGGGACTCACGATAATCAAGCACCCC
>NW_028190453.1:0-16283 GCF_048542155.1 Nylanderia fulva
TGTTCCGCCTATGTTTGGGGAGATTTCCAAACCCCTTTCCCCCGTAATTTGGATTGGTAAGGGGGAGTAGATGAAGGAGAGCTGCCTTAGTCTCAAAATGGATGTACCCGACACCAACTTGGCAATAGAATAAGGGTTCAAACGGTACGAAGAGATTAACTTCTGGAGGAGGAGTTATACCTCTAAGGGTGAGTGGGCACATTTGTGTTTGTTGCGTAATCGAATTGATAATGCGTCATTCGCTCGTAGATCTTCGGTGAACCCGGCAGTTATCGAGAAGTTAGTAGTCGTCGGCAAAACCGTCGGTAATTGTTCAGTAAAACACTGGTAAGGTGCCAGTAAGGCGTCGATAACCCGTTGGTAAAAGAACGTATGTCGGTATATGGTTGGTAATGTCGGTATAAGAACGTATGTTGGTATATAGCCGGTAATGTCGGTAAAAGAACGTATGTCGGTATATTGTCGATAACGTTGGTAAAAGACCGTATGTCGGTATATCGTCGGTAATGTTGGCAAATCGAAAGTGTTCTCAATTGATTATTGTTTAAATGACTACTTTGTTGTACGGATTTACGAAGTTATTTCTTGAGACACAAGATTTTTAAGAGATTGAACTATTTGCGTTTTTCCGTGTTAGAATTCCGAGAGTGGCACCGCATGTGGTGGTCGACCCTAGTTTTATAGCCCGACCTTTTTTTATAGCTTCCGCAGTGACGATGGAAAAGAGGAAAAATGCGTCGGAGATTTTTCTAGAATGTTCTCTTCCACGTGGTAGAAGCGTCTCTGAATTTGCTAACACGCGCGATTCCTTAGGTTAACGTGAATTTCACTTACCTTTAGTAGCACTTTCTTGATCGTGTCGGCTCGTACTTGGAGGTAGTGCGTGCGGCGAGGGTCGTTCACTGGGATGTTTGGCGGCGGCAGGCGTCGTGGTTGGAACGTTATTGGTATGCACTTCCACTGTATGAGTTCGTCGTTGTTATTATTTTTAATGTTGAAAATGTTCTCGTATTCAGGATCGGCCTGATATTCCACTCCGAGGAATTGAGAATATTCTTCGGTCGCTGATTCGCGATAAAGTCGGTTTAGTTTTCGTAATTGATTCTTCCTTCCTGCGCGTCGCGTCTTAGGCATATTGAATTTGATGCATCCTCTGAATGATTACTCAAATAAGGAGGGTTGATATGCGGCGGACCTCACTATCAATTCCTTATTTTGGCAAATGCTGAGAATGTTAATTCTGACTGTGATGAGCGGTGGTCCGCTCCAAACACAGTTTGAATTATTCTGAATTCAAACGCCGTATGACAAATTTAAAACGCTATCGTATTTTATCACGGGAGTGGAAGTTTTGAAGAATACTGAACACTAGTTCTCACACATGAATACACTGATTTATTCGTATAGTAGTACAAAATTCGAGACTAAAACTTAGAATTAGAATTTAGATTTAGACTTAGAATTTAGAGTTAGAATATTATACTTAGAGTTAGAATTTTAGAATTAGAGTTAGGATTTAGAATTTGGACTTAGAGTTAGAATTTAGGAGTGCGACTATACTGTTCGGTGTCGCGCAGAGAACTGCCGAAATTCGGGACTGCTCTGAGGTCCTTCGTTTCGGCGGCTCGGGCCTGCGGCGGCCTGGAGAGGGGGAACTCTCCGGAGTAGGGGCTCTCACCGTGGTGGGAGATCCTTAGGCGCTACGAAGCGCCACGCTTAGTTTCTAGGCGGAGTTAAGCGTCATGGCCGGCTTTGGCGCGCTTTTCAAATAGCGTTTAAGGAACTTGGAGTAAACGAAAAAATTTATACGGCCGGACGTGACAATAGTTAGGATGTACGTATTGTTTTGTTTCGTGGTTGGGAGGGGACCCATTATATCCATGGAGACCTTTTCGAAGGCCGAATCGGGGGTGTCGGTTAGGATCATTGGTTGCTTGGTTTTTACGCGAACCAATTTCTTTAATTGACACGCGCGGCAGTTTTTGACGAAATTTTGGACATCAGTTTTTATACCGCTCCAAGTGTAGCGTTTTTTAATCCTATTGTAAGTTTTGGTGATGCCCTTGTGTCCTGCTACCGCGGAACAATGATTTTCGGCGAGAATTTGTTCCCTTTGGTCCTTCCCGGGGACCGTTATGTCGTTCGTACAAATAAATATTCTTATGTCGATTTCGTCTAGTATTTTAATTAAGAGGTTATATATCGTATTCCAATCTACATTGTCAACGTTGCCTTTACTGATCGAGATCGATTGCAAGCCCAATTCTCGGATAACGTCTAGTAGCGAGTGTATTGCTTCTTTTATTATTTCCTTTTCGGTAACGCCGGAAATCCTCTCCTTTACCGCGAGAGAAATTACGCGTCGGGTGCCCTCGCGACTTACCCTTGCCCTGCCCAAAGCTGCATCTCTGGTCATCGGCAAGGAGTTCGCTACTTGCAATATTTGGGCTCCCTTGTCGATCGGTGTTCCTTGTTGCGTTATGAAAATGACAAGGTTATCTTTTCGGGTCGCGAAATTGTCCGGGATATTTATCACGCGGGGCCTCACGGCGGCCCGTGGAATGAAAGGTGTTACGTCTCGTGGGGTCGCGGCTGCGAAAATTTGAATGCAGAGCTCGGCTTTTTCCACGAGACACGATCGCTATTACGGGTACGCGAATCTATGCGATTCTCCCCGGGGATACCCGCGATCTGAGGTTATTCGCGCTGGAACTGAGGTGATCGGATTATTGCGAGGGACCTACCTGTGACTCTACTGTAATAAAGATAGCTTCGTCGATTGCTCTATGCGAAACGTCGTTGGGGTTGCGTAAATAATCTTCGTACGTAAACTGACAAAGCTCGCACAAATCACCGATTCGCGTGAGGGTAAGTCGGAAGTTGCAGACTCCGCAATTTATTCCGATAGGTGTTCCGCCTATGATTAGAGTATGCTTCCGAATCCTTGTCCAAAGTAATTTCGAGACTCTAGGTAAGGTGGAGTAGCATGAAATGCAGAGAGCTGCCTTAGTCTCAAAATGGATGTACCCGACACCAACTTGGCAATAGAATAAGGGTTCAAAAGGTACGAAGAGATTAACTTCTGGAGGAGGAGTTATACCTCTAAGGGTGAGTGGGCACATTTGTGTTTGTTGCGTAATCGAATTGATAATGCGTCATTCGCTCGTAGATCTTCGGTGAACCCGGCAGTTATCGAGAAGTTAGTAGTCGTCGGCAAAACCGTCGGTAATTGTTCAGTAAAACACTGGTAAGGTGCCAGTAAGGCGTCGATAACCCGTTGGTAAAAGAACGTATGTCGGTATATGGTTGGTAATGTCGGTATATGAACGTATGTTGGTATATAGCCGGTAATGTTGGTAAAAGAACGTATGTCGGTATATTGTCGATAACGTTGGTAAAAGAACGTATGTCGGTATATCGTCGGTAATGTTGGCAAATCGAAAGTGTTCTCAATTGATTATTGTTTAAATGACTACTTTGTTATACGGATTTACGAAGTTATTTCTTGAGACACAAGATTTTTAAGAGATTGAACTATTTGCGTTTTTCCGTGTTAGAATTCCGAGAGTGGCACCGCATGTGGTGGTCGACCCTAGTTTTATAGCCCGACCTTTTTTTTATAGCTTCCGCAGTGACGATGGAAAAGAGGAAAAATGCGTCGGAGATTTTTCTAGAATGTTCTCTTCCACGTGGTAGAAGCGTCTCTGAATTTGCTAACACGCGCGATTCCTTAGGTTAACGTGAATTTCACTTACCTTTAGTAGCACTTTCTTGATCGTGTCGGCTCGTACTTGGAGGTAGTGCGTGCGGCAGAGGGTCGTTCACTGGGATGTTTGGCGGCGGCAGGCGTCGTGGTTGGAACGTTATTGGTATGCACTTCCACTGTAGGAGTTCGTCGTTGTTATTATTTTTAATGTTGAAAATGTTCTCGTATTCAGGATCGGCCTGATATTCCACTCCGAGGAATTGAGAATATTCTTCGGTCGCTGATTCGCGATAAAGTCGGTTTAGTTTTCGTAATTGATTCTTCCTTCCTGCGCGTCGCGTCTTAGGCATATTGAATTTGATGCATCCTCTGAATGATTACTCAAATAAGGAGGGTTGATATGCGGCGGACCTCACTATCAATTCCTTATTTTGGCAAATGCTGAGAATGTTAATTCTGACTGTGATGAGCGGTGGTCCGCTCCAAACACAGTTTGAATTATTCTGAATTCAAACGCCGTATGACAAATTTAAAACGCTATCGTATTTTATCACGGGAGTGGAAGTTTTGAAGAATACTGAACACTAGTTCTCACACATGAATACACTGATTTATTCGTATAGTAGTACAAAATTCGAGACTAAAACTTAGAATTAGAATTTAGATTTAGACTTAGAATTTAGAGTTAGAATATTATACTTAGAGTTAGAATTTTAGAATTAGAGTTAGGATTTAGAATTTGGACTTAGAGTTAGAATTTAGGAGTGCGACTATACTGTTCGGTGTCGCGCAGAGAACTGCCGAAATTCGGGACTGTTCTGAGGTCCTTCGTTTCGGCGGCTCGGGCCTGCGGCGGCCTGGAGAGGGGGGAACTCTCCGGAGTAGGGGCTCTCACCGTGGTGGGAGATCCTTAGGCGCTACGAAGCGCCACGCTTAGTTTCTAGGCGGAGTTAAGCGTCATGGCCGGCTTTGGCGCGCTTTTCAAATAGCGTTTAAGGAACTTGGAGTAAACGAAAAAATTTATACGGCCGGACGTGACACCTCCCCCCTTAAAATAAAATGTTGGAATTTAATGTTCCAACATTTTGGACTTAGTTTTCTATGCGCTACGATTAGGTTCTTAACTTAACATTGATTATGTAGATATTTATTAGTTCGCCGTAATCTTTCATTGGGGAACACTCGTAGGGTGAGTTTTTGCACACACTTTGCCACTGTCTGATTCGTTAATCGAAGGGGTTGTTGTTTTGTGGGCAGGGTTAAGGGTTGTTTCTTCTTCGTTCGTTGGAGGGGGTTTCTGGTGTAGCAGTTATCGTCCGTCGTTGTCATGTTCTCCGTCCGCTTGATCTCCCAAGGTTTCGGAGAACGTTGGTCCACCTGAGGTCCAAATGGCTCCGAGTAGCTGTAGACTCCATCCGTAACACCGAGTGGAGTGCGTTACCCATGGATCCAGGGTGTCGATTATTAACTTTTATCAACCGTACGGTAACGAAGATGCCAAGTACTCCGGCGCTGGCGGATCCGAAGCTTATCAATCACCTTCCCATAGCCTGGCTCCGGTATTTTCCGCTATTCGGTCGAGAGATTTCTCGTCTAATAAATTCAGCCAAGGAGAAGAAACTGTCGGTAGGAATTTCCTGTCCCATTGCTCCCCTGGCGATTGTGTTGGAGCATGAGGGTTTTTCCACGGGGGAACATGATATGGTCGCGAAGACGATCAAGATCTTCGTTCGTATAGATACCACTGGAAGAGAGTGAATCCGGGCTTACGTACTTCATGAGGGTTTGGTTAGAGGCCTGATAGTAGGCGGTTGCCCACCGATTCCACGGGTTTCGGTGTTAGTCTATACCAGGTGGTTGTGTATTTGGTATAGAGTTGGTAATAGTTCATTGCAATCCCTCGATGTTCCGGCTTTAGTAAGTATCTTCGATCTTGGTAAGAGGAAGATGTGACTTATTTTGATGAGTGACGGGGAGTTCGTTTGTAGCACCTCCTCGGTAGGTCGTAGGCGGCATTTGACAGGTATACATATTGATGAGGTGTATAACTTCACCTGCAGTTATGGCGGTATAAACCTGGAGACTTCATTATTCGATGCGCCATTTCGTCAGGTGCTATGCTTGCTAGAGAAAGTGCGTTTGAGGAGGATCTGCCTTTCCAGTGCACATTTTTTGCTCCATAATATCCTTGTATAGTTGGGTCAGCTGGGTTTTTAGGGTTTCTCGGACGTATATAAATTTTGAATTCACATATGTGAAGATGTCGAGGTTGTCGATTCTGACCTTGGAACGGCTTTTGAATGTCCCGTTCGGGCCCTCGTTTCGAGGATACACAGCTTGGGATGTTCCGTTCGCCAAAGGTTGTATCCGCATACGTTGGTCTCGGTTGTCCTTGCTAATGCGAAGGTTGTGTCACGCGCCGTGACTGTATAAATCGTTGGCGCTTCCTCTTGGGGAGTGCTGGGCGGACAATCGATATGCTATTCCTTCGTAGAGAACATGTATCGTCCAAAGTGACAGTTGTCAATTGGCAGGATTGTCCAGAAGGTGGAGGCGCCGTCGGCATCAATGCATTCGCCTGTCGTTACGGGACAGCGAGTGCCGGATGGAAGTATCACTTCATTGTTATTGTATCCAACGGGCAGCTCCAATTGTCGTATCGTGATTCGTAATGAGGGGCTTGCACGATCACGTTCGTCCCATGCGCCGTATGCGTCGCTGAAATGGGGTGCCGCTGCATTTTCAGTCTGTCTTAACTGATCCTGCGAGTGTCATTGCTCTTAGGTTTGTTGCATTTGGCTTAATCCCCAGTAATGTGCTGGTTAACTCCTAGAGATATGGTCCCTGTTAGTGCAATTTTCGGCATGTATCTGCCGATATTTCGTGGATATACTCCTGTCTTCGTTCTGCACCGCTGCTATATGAGAGTGCATCCGCAGTAAAATATAGTCCGGTCTATTTCGATTTTGCATGGTAGGCAGGAGTATGCACGAATTCACTGAGTTGGAGTAGTTGTATATAGACTTCCTCCTTCCTAGGTTCGATGCTGTTGGTTTTACACTCTTCGATATCTAAGAGGAGAGTGTTGTGATGTTCAGGCCCCGTCCTCCACAGTGTATCCGATGAGTCCGCTGGATAGTGGGGCAGGAAGGCCATGCCCAGGATGAATTGCGAGAGTTCCTCATCTTAGCGTGGTTGGTTGTTACTGGCCCGTCCTCCGTTTGGGCGTCCGAGATATATTCGTCTTCGGAGTGGGGGTCTTCAAGGGTGGGGGCTTGATGTGGTGAGGGCTTTAACTTGTCCATATGTACGGTTTTAGTCTTACTATTGCTTATAGCTACCTTAACGTTATTTTTACCTAGTATCTTTATTATCCTATAGGGACCTGTATATTGGTCTCCTAATTTCCCTTTGGTTAGGTTCCCTTAAGTAAATAAACGCTATCGTTTAATCTTAATTTACGCGTATTGATTTTCTTATCGGTAGTATTTCTTACTTCTATTCTTAGCATTATTTAAGTTTTTCGCGTGCGGCTGTTTGGGAATCGCGCAATTGTTGAATAGTGTGGTTAAATATTGTGTATAGCTTTTCGTTAGTCATGCTTTCGATGTCCGGGTTATCGCTCGAGGGGACCCCGCGCGATTTTCCCCGAAAATGAGTTCGTACGGAGTGTATTTCTGTACCCTCATGTACGCTCGTATTATACGAAACGATGCCTAGTTTTAAAATTTGATCCCATTCACTATTTTTTATCAACAAATTGCTTCAAATATTCCCAGAGTACCTGGTGTGATCGTTCCTACCGATCCGTTCGCTTGTGGTCTGTACGCTGTGGTCTTACATTGGCTTGATTTTAAATTTTCAGGGCTACTGTCCTCATGAGGCTGTTTATTAAAGTGTGAGCCCTGGTCGGTGAGGATCGCTTTTGGCGCGCCCGAATGTACAAATAAGGTTCGTTAGTAAATGCTTCTGCTACTTGTATCGCTCCTGCTTGTCGGAGTGGGATCGTCAAGGGAGTATTTGGTTAGCAGGTCCTGTATAGTTAGGATGTACGTATTGTTTTGTTTCGTGGTGGGAGGGGACCCATTATATCCATGGAGACCTTTTCGAAGGCCGACTCGGGGGTGTCGGTTAGGATCATTGGTTGCTTGGTTTTTTACGCGAACCAATTTCTTTAATTGACACGCGCGGCAGTTTTTTGACGAAAGTTGGACATCAGTTTTTTATACCGCTCCAAGTGTAGCGTTTTTTAATCCTATTGTAAGTTTTGGTGATGCCCTCTGTGTCCTGACTACGCGGAACAATGATTTTCGGCGAGAATTTGTTCCCTTTGGTCCTTCCGGGGGACCGTTATGTCGTTCGTACAAATAAATATTCTTATGTCGATTTCGTCTAGTATTTTAATTAAGAGGTTATATATATTATTCCAATCTACATTGTCAACGTTGCCTTTACTGATCGAGATCGATTGCAAGCCCAATTCTCGGATAACGTCTAGTAGCGAGTGTATTGCTTCTTTATTATTTCCTTTTCGGTAACGCCGGAAATCCTCTCCTTTACCGCGAGAGAAATACGCGTCGGGTGCCCTCGCGACTTACCCTTGCCCTGCCCAAAGCTGCATCTCTGGTCATCGGCAAGGAGTTCGCTACTTGCAATATTTGGGCTCCCTTGTCGATCGGTGTTCCTTGTTGCGTATGAAAATGACAAGGTTATCTTTTCGGGTCGCGAAATTGTTCGGGATATTTATCACGCGGGGCCTCACGGCGGCCCGTGGAATGAAAGGACTGTTTACGTTTATGAATAACTCCTCGCTACTGGAAAACTGGAGTTTGCTATCGGTTTCGTTTTCCGAGTCGCTGTCCTCGCTGGAACTAGGGGGCGGAGTTTGTTTCCTCTGATTTCGAATATCGGGGGTCGGTGAGGGACGCTGTTCGCCGCAATCCAGCTTGTTTGTGATTCGTGGAGTTTTTTGCGCCTCGCTTCTTCTTGGCGGGGAATAGGGATTCATTGGAGTCGGACAATCTTTGTATTTGTGAGAGAGGGAGGACTCGTTCGACTTCGGGCATAGGGTCTGGGGGTAGGATTTCGAGAGAGGGCGTCTGCATTGGCGTTTATTTTTCCTGCTTTGTATAATACCTCATACTCGTATTCTAATAGTTTTAGACGCCATCGGACAAGACGGGAAGATGGGTCTTTACTGAATGTAGCCACACCAAAGGTTTGTGATCCGTGACCAATTTAAACTTCTTACCGTATATGTAAGGCCTGAAGAAATTTACGCTGTAAACTATTGCTAATAGTTCCTTTTCTATAGTCGAATAGTTTCGCCTCGGCCTTATTTAGTAACCTGGAGGTGTAGGCTATAGGGAGGTCTTTCCAATCGGCCCCTTGGCTCAGGACACCGCCTATTGCATATCCGGATGCGTCGGTAGTTATAACGAAAGGTTTCGTAAAATCCGGATACTGTAGTATCGGTTCTTTGCACAATGCATCGCGGAGGTGCGTAAAGGCTGTCTCCTGTTCCTTATGCCAAACAAAGGTCTCATCCTTTTTCAGCAGATCGGTAAGCGGGCGCGCTATCTTCGAAAAATTAGGTATGAACCTTCCGGTAGTATCCCGCTAGCCCGAGAAATTGCTTGATATTCTTCGGGTCTTTAGGGCGAGGGAAACTCTGAACCGCGGTTATCTTTTTAGGATCGGGTTTCACTCCAGTTTCGCTTATGACATGTCCCAGGTACGTGACTTCTTTACGGAGGAACTCGCACTTGTCGGGCTGGAGTCGCAGTCCTGCCTTCCTAAGTCGTTCCGCCAATTTGGTGGAACTTTATTTCGATGCTCTCGCAGTGAGCTCGAATATAATACGATATCATCAAGGTACACAAATAGTTCGGCGCCTTGAAGTCCGGTGAGTACCTGGTCCATGAGTCTTTGGAATGTCGCGGGGGCGTTTTTGAGCCCAAACGGCATTCTCTTAAATTCGTATGCCCGTACGGTGTGGAAAACGCCGTTTTATGGGCGTGTGCTTTATCCATTTTGATTTGATGGAAACCCGATGCTAAATCGAATACGCTAAAGTACTTCGCGCTTCCTAGTTGATCGAGGATTTCCACTATGTTTGGTAGGGGGTACGCGTCCCCGATCGTTTTTTCATTCAGCGCCCGATAATCTATTACCATGCGCCAGCGTTTGTTACCTTTCGAGTCCGGTTTCTTTGGCACGATCCACAGGGGGAGTTGTACGGTGAAGTGGATGGTTGAATGACATCGTTCTCGATGAGTTCTTGTTACTTGTTTATTAATTTCCTCCTTGTGCATCGGCGGAAATCGGTATTGTTTCGTGTGGACCGCTAATTCGTCGGTTGTCGGGATTGTGTGTGTAGTGACGTCTGTGGAGTGTAATTTATCGGTGGGGAGACGGAACAAATCGTTGTAGACGTTTATGAGGTTATGTACGTGTTTAGTCTCCTCCGCATTTAAGTGTTCAAGCCGCAGCAGTGTTTTTATTTCTTCGGGACGAGATTGTGTGTTTTGTCGGGTCAATGCTGCGACGTGTTGAGGTTTTATGTCGTTATGTTTTATGAGATTGGTCCCCAGATGCCCTAGGGTTAAGGGACCGTCCTCAGTGTTTATGTGACCCGTGCGTTGGAATTTTAGGTTAAGGAGGGTTGCTTTTATGACCCTTGAGATAGGATGAAGGATCCTCGAGGTTCTGTGGACAAGATTTGGAAATTTTCTCGATCTCTTGTAATCTTACCCTAGGTAAGTACAATTCGTGGTCCTTGTCGCTTATGTTAACGGCTTTCATATATACTGTGCCGTTACGATTAGTGACGATGGCATCTCCTAAGTAGATGTCTTCGTTCACATGAATTCGCGGAATATATCCTATGCTGACCTCGGGATTGCTGACTTGGAGCGAGACGGTGGCCCGCGATCTAGCCGGGATTTTTACCGTCTGAGCATCGTTAAAAGGGATTTGCGTTTGCTGCACACAATGCAGCGCTTGGAATAATCTATCTTAGACGCGTCGCGTAAGAATTCGAATCCTAGGATTCCGCCTTGGGAAATTGGAAAGTCGTCTGGGACTAAGTGGAGGTCGATCCTGTGACCGAGGTATTTTATACTTGTCGCTCCGAGCGTTTCGATTTTATCGCTTGTAATTCCGCTAAGGAAAATAATTATGCTTTTATCGATAACGCAATCGGGGCTTAGTTGGCCTTGTTTAACCAAGTTGGGTGCCGCGCCAGTATCTATCATGAAATTCGTGTTGCGTGCTAAACCGTCCGCGGCAATGGAAACGGTGGGCGCGTGCGAAAAATCGTTCGGAGTTAGCATGGCGATTCTGGTTTCTCCAGGGCTTGCTCCGCGTTTATTAGTCGTATTGGACGATCTGTTTCCCGAGACGTTCCCGCTCGAGCTTCGTCCCTGGGCCTCGAGGGGTGAGGGGAGTTTCCCTGACGTGAGTTATTGTATTGTCTTTTCCGGCACTCCTCTATTTCGTGTCCCGGATTTTTACAGTACCTACAGTATTTGTTGTTACTGGTTCGTTCGTGTCTATTGTTCTCGGGACCCCCTCGGTTGGCGTCTTCCGTTCTGTAAGTGTTTGTCGGTCTCTGCGACTGTGTACTATTATAGGCTTTTGGAAACGGCGCGTTACTGTGCCGTGTTTGTTCGACGCGCGGCGAGTACTCGGCTCGAGTCCATCTGTTGTTAGGAGATCGTTCCGTGTTTATTTTTATGGGCGTCGAGTGGGCTAAAGGCCTTTCATTCGGATATACGTTACGTTCGTATGAACGGCGCGGAGTTTCGAATCTTTCATTGTCTAGTTCCGATCTTTTCGCGAGAATTTTGACGTGTGAAAAAGCTAGAAACGGGTCGCGATAGTGTTCTTGTCTCAATTGTATCCTATAGGCGAGTGGCAAGCCCTCGCAGAAAGATCGTGCTGTTAAGGCGTCGATTTCGTTTACTGATCCGACGGATAGCATTCCTTGCGCTCGGCGTTCCGCGTCCGTTATAGAAGATCGCAAGTTTTTTACGCGGCTAATGAAATCAAGGATATGCTCGTTTGGTTTAAGGTAAATTGTGCTCAGCTCCCCACGATACTGGTCGATGGTTTTCGGGGATCCGAAGGCTCCATTCAGGAGGTCGGCAAGTTGAGTTATCGTTTCGCACTCTTCGTCTTCTACGGCGCATATAGCTCGCCCGCGTAACTTAGTAAGAAGTAGGCGGGTTAGATTTCGCTCGGACGATGGTGGGAATATTTCTTTAGCGCGTCTACATGCTCGTATAAATTGAGAGAGGGGGATATTTCGACCGTCGAATGGCGGGATAGTCTCAAGTGCTTTCCCTGAAAGACACCCTTGGACTATCATAATTGGTTCCGTGTTGGAATGCGGGAGACGCCTGTTCGTCGAGAAAGCGTCCCGCGGTGCTGGGAATATATTGCGTAGGTATCGTATTGTTCCCGCGCATGGAGTTTATCTCCTGGCGTAATCGTTCGATTTCTTGGAGCATATGATCGCTTAAGTCGGGTTTTTCGGTTGCTACCATTGTGATGGAGTTTCAAACGTTTTTCCATCTCCGTTTCTTTACTCACGAGGTTACTGCGGATGATTTCGAGGTCTTCTTCCGAAGCCCCGTTTTTCGCGTTCGAACGTTTCTTTCTGCTGTTGAAGCATCTCGGATTGTTCGCGTAACCGTGCTTCCTTGGCATGTAATTGAGCGCGAAGTTCGTCTATTTCTACTTCAGTGAGCTTTTTCGTACCCGATTTCCCTCGTGTTTCCATCGCAAATATTAACTCGTATCCCACCGCTGTCACCAAATTTTGTTACGTCTCGTGGGGTCGCGGCTGCGAAAATTTGAATGCAGAGCTCGGCTTTTTCCACGAGACACGATCGCTATTACGGGTACGCGAATCTATGCGATTCTCCCCGGGGATACCCGCGATCTGAGGTTATTCGCGCTGGAACTGAGGTGATCGGATTATTGCGAGGGACCTACCTGCGACTCTACTGTAATAAAGATAGCTTCGTCGATTGCTCTATGCGAAACGTCGTTGGGGTTGCGTAAATAATCTTCGTACGTAAACTGACAAAGCTCGCACAAATCACCGATTCGCGTGAGGGTAAGTCGGAAGTTGCAGACTCCGCAATTTATTCCGATAGGTGTTCCGCCTATGATTAGAGTATGCTTCCGAATCCTTGTCCAAAGTAATTTCGAGACTCTAGGTAAGGTGGAGTAGCATGAAATGCAGAGAGCTGCCTTAGTCTCAAAATGGATGTACCCGACACCAACTTGGCAATAGAATAAGGGTTCAAACGGTACGAAGAGATTAACTTCTGGAGGAGGAGTTATACCTCTAAGGGTGAGTGGGCACATTTGTGTTTGTTGCGTAATCGAATTGATAATGCGTCATTCGCTCGTAGATCTTCGGTGAACCCGGCAGTTATCGAGAAGTTAGTAGTCGTCGGCAAAACCGTCGGTAATTGTTCAGTAAAACACTGGTAAGGTGCCAGTAAGGCGTCGATAACCCGTTGGTAAAAGAACGTATGTCGGTATATGGTTGGTAATGTCGGTATAAGAACGTATGTTGGTATATAGCCGGTAATGTCGGTAAAAGAACGTATGTCGGTATATTGTCGATAACGTTGGTAAAAGAACGTATGTCGGTATATCGTCGGTAATGTTGGCAAATCGAAAGTGTTCTCAATTGATTATTGTTTAAATGACTACTTTGTTGTACGGATTTACGAAGTTATTTCTTGAGACACAAGATTTTTAAGAGATTGAACTATTTGCGTTTTTCCGTGTTAGAATTCCGAGAGTGGCACCGCATGTGGTGGTCGACCCTAGTTTTATAGCCCGACCTTTTTTTTATAGCTTCCGCAGTGACGATGGAAAAGAGGAAAAATGCGTCGGAGATTTTTTCTAGAATGTTCTCTTCCACGTGGTAGAAGCGTCTCTGAATTTGCTAACACGCGCGATTCCTTAGGTTAACGTGAATTTCACTTACCTTTAGTAGCACTTTCTTGATCGTGTCGGCTCGTACTTGGAGGTAGTGCGTGCGGCGAGGGTCGTTCACTGGGATGTTTGGCGGCGGCAGGCGTCGTGGTTGGAACGTTATTGGTATGCACTTCCACTGTAGGAGTTCGTCGTTGCTATTATTTTTAATGTTGAAAATGTTCTCGTATTCAGGATCGGCCTGATATTCCACTCCGAGGAATTGAGAATATTCTTCGGTCGCTGATTCGCGATAAAGTCGGTTTAGTTTTCGTAATTGATTCTTCCTTCCTGCGCGTCGCGTCTTAGGCATATTGAATTTGATGCATCCTCTGAATGATTACTCAAATAAGGAGGGTTGATATGCGGCGGACCTCACTATCAATTCCTTATTTTGGCAAATGCTGAGAATGTTAATTCTGACTGTGATGAGCGGTGGTCCGCTCCAAACACAGTTTGAATTATTCTGAATTCAAACGCCGTATGACAAATTTAAAACGCTATCGTATTTATCACGGGAGTGGAAGTTTTGAAGAATACTGAACACTAGTTCTCACACATGAATACACTGATTTATTCGTATAGTAGTACAAAATTCGAGACTAAAACTTAGAATTAGAATTTAGATTTAGACTTAGAATTTAGAGTTAGAATATTATACTTAGAGTTAGAATTTTAGAATTAGAGTTAGGATTTAGAATTTGGACTTAGAGTTAGAATTTAGGAGTGCGACTATACTGTTCGGTGTCGCGCAGAGAACTGCCGAAATTCGGGACTGCTCTGAGGTCCTTCGTTTCGGCGGCTCGGGCCTGCGGCGGCCTGGAGAGGGGGAACTCTCCGGAGTAGGGGCTCTCACCGTGGGGGTGGGAGGAGATCCTTAGGAGCGACGCGAGCCCCCACGCTTGTTTCTAGGCGAGTTTTAGGCGTCATGGACGCTTTGGCGCGCTTTTTTCAAATAGCGTTATAGGACCTCTTGGAGTAGGTAGTAGTAAGTAAACGAAAAATTTCTAAGGACCGGACGTGACCAAGGACTGTTTACGTTTATGAATAACTCCTCGCTACTGGACTGGAGTTGCTATCGGTTCGTTTTCCGAGCGTGTCACTCGCTGGACTTGTGGGGGCGAGTTTGGTTCCTTGAGTTCGAATTATCGGGGGTCGGTGAGGAGCTGTCGCCGCAATCCAGCTTTTTGTGATTGTGGAGTTTTTTTCGCCTCGCTTCTTCTTGGCGGGGGTAGGGATTCATTGGAGTGGACAATCCCCTTTTTATTTGTGAGAGAGGGAGGGCTCGTTTTTTTTTGGGCCTAGGGTCTTTTGGAGGAATTTTTTTCCCCCAGGGCGTTGCATTGGGGGGGTTTTTTTTTCCTGCTTTGTATAAAAACCCCCTTTTTTTTATTCAAAAATTTTAGACGCCATGGAAAAAAACGGGAAAATGGGCTTTTTTTTTTAATGTAGCCACCCCCCAAAGGTTTGTGATCCCCCACCAAAATTTAAATTTTTTTCCCATATGTAAGGCCGGAAAAAAATTTACCCTGTAAAAAATTTTCTAATGTTCCTTTTTTATAGTCGAAAGTTTCGCTCGGCCTTTTTTAGTAACCGGGGGGGGGGAGGCTATAGGGAGGGGCCCCTTTTCCCCAAAAAGGGGCCCGGGGGTCAGGACACCCCCCATTTTTAATCCGGATTTTGGGGGGGAGTTTTTTTAAAAAAAAAATTTTGTAAAAAAAACCCGGGGGCTGTAGTATCGGTTTTTTTGCCCAATGCATCGGGGGAGGGTGCGTAAAGGGGGGGGTTTCCCGTTCCCCTTTTCCAAAAAAGGGGGGCATCCCCCCTTTTGGATCCGTAGCCCCGGGCGCGATCTTCGAAAAAAATTGGTTAACCCCCCGGGAGATCCCCCCCCGCCCGGAAAAAATTTTTTTTATATTTTCGGGGTTTTTGGGGAAAGGGGGGGAAAATTGAACCGCCCGGGGTTTTTTTTTTAGGATGGGTTTCACCCAGTTCCCTTTTGCATTTTCCCAGGTTTTTTGCCCTTCTTTTAAAAAAAGGGAAATCGCCTTTTCGGGGGGAGTCGCAGTTTTCCCCCCCCTTCCCCCGTCCCTTTTTCCCCCCCTTGGGGGGGTTTATTTGGGGTCTCGCAGTGAGCTCGAATATAAGAATCATAAGGGACCCAAAAAAATTCGGCGCCTTTTTTTCCCCGGGGGAAAAAAAACCCGGGGGAGGGGGGTTTTTTGGGAAAGTCCCCCGGGGGGTTTTTTTTTCCCAAACGGGGTTTTTTTAAATTCGTAATGCCCCCCCGGTGTGGAAAACCCCCCGTTTTTTTATGGGCCCCGGGGGTTTATCCATTTTTTTTTTTATGGAAACCCCCGGGGGAAAAAATACCAAAAATAAAAACGCGCTTTCCCCCTTGAAAGAGGATTTCCAAAATTTTTTTTGGTAGGGGGGGACGCGTCCCCCCCCGGTTTTTCCCCCCAGGCCCGATAATTTAACCCTTGGGCCCCGCGTTTGGTTAAAACCCTTTTTTGTCCCCGGTTTTCCTTTTTTTTCCCCCTCCAAAAAAGGGGGGGGGTTTTTTTGGTTAAGGGGG